>NC_086448.1:511602457-511844957 GCF_028390025.1 Pseudophryne corroboree | reverse complement strand
ACAGGGTTTAGCCCAAATGCTAACAAATTTGCTGCTACGATCAGGTCTGAATTACCCCCAAAGTGTATTTTATGAAAATATGTACAGAACCTGTTTGCCACTGTGGGTTTTCTAACCCATGTGCTGAGCCTATTTTGCCAAATTTCATGATTTTCATGTAAATACCAAATTGCTTTCTCACAAATATTTAAAATGCCCGCTCTAATATATTTTGTAAACGCCTGCACCTCTTATTACCATGTGCCATGAATGTGCGCTATACATAGCAAAACACTGCATCCCATAAGAGAAAACAATACACCCACACATTATCTGAGTTCCAAAGCTCATTGATGTATATATTTGTTATTAAAAGGATATGTATTCAATATATTACAATGTACAGTATACCTATAGTTACATGGTTACAATTCATACAGTAAGCAGTTAATACATACAGTTACATACAGTTACAGGCCAGCGATACAATTACCATATCTTTCTCATATAAATTTGTCCCTCCATATCACTCTCTCTCTCTGTGTAAAATCATGCAGGAACTGGGCAGACAGCATCTCCATCATCGTCTGAGACAAAACAGCAACTGAGAACTGTGTGTCTCTGCAATGTGTTATCTAGTTTTGGGGGAGGGAACTTTCTCATTCATGATGAGTCACTAGTCTTTGTATGCTAGACAGGTTCAGCCTTGAAGACATCAAAAGGGGCTGGCCTGAGCTTCCTGTCCACTATCCTAATAAGAGTGATTTTAGCTTTCATACATTTAATCATAACTATTTGTTGCAATGTCCTACAACTTAATAACAAGTATCAAATTAATCTACACATTAATCTGGTTGCTTAAATACCAAATATGACAGGTGTATCTTGCTTCATTCAAATAATACACATACATGACATTACTTCATTATATAATTTTAAATCATCATGATGTCTGGCGCTTGATATTATTATAATTATGTACTGTATGAAATAAGTGTCGAATCCATCTCTGTGGCATGTCCGTGTAAATGCATGTGTTACCATATATTGCTGTGCTCGCTGCGCGTATTTGCAAGTATAGCGACTTATATGTGTGTAGAGTTTGTATATTCTTTCTATGTAATATTTTTGACTTCGACAGTCCACCCTTTGGCAGTAAACAATAACTGCCATCAGTTATTAACATAAAAAAAAATATTTCAGACAATAATCGGTGACCTAGACACAAGTATGCATTCATTTCGCAAATCATACACTTGACTATATTTGGGGAAGACAGGGTGAAGGACGAGACATCCTCTATATGCACTCGGCGGTCACGGGACCACTGGTTGGGTGTGGGACAACATTCAACCTATAGAGTATGCTGGGACAGTGCTTTGGCCTATAATGTCTGATTTGCGACAAACGTTTCACACATACATGTACCTACGTCTTTGTACACTGATGTTTGGATTCGATTGAGGTTCTGCTGGGTAGATGAAGAAGACACAAACAAATTGTGACAGTGACATATAAAATTTTCATGATCTACATATTCCTATCATTTTCTGAACATTGTTTCCAATTCTGGAACGTATGCTAGGTCTGTTTAATAATTGAACAAGGGTTATAAGTAGTGTCCTTCCTAAATAACATAAACCTTCGGAGTTCGGGGAGAGCCACTCATAAACCTTTCTTCCACATATATTAATGAGCTCTTTATCTGCAATGTGTGAATAGCATTGTCTGATTGTTCCTGATTACCTCCGAACTCCATAACTACTAGACCTTTGATTTTTCTCTGATTTTAACAAACTGATCGGCTAATCCTGGGATCCTATAAGGAAATCACTCCTTCCTCCAGAACCAGTTCCAGTCCCACACTCAACTCCTCTTAAAAAAAACTCGCAAAAATAGAATATCCTGAAAAAAATGTTTGTCAGCGGGAAAGAGAGAAAAGAGAAATAGAACAAAACAACTCTTGTTCATAACAAATCAATTACAATGACTGGTCTTTCTGCAATCCTTTAGTACGCTCAGGTAGTGTTCAACAGTGCCGCCTCTCAGTCTTCACGGAACAGAGTCTCTGGTGATACTTTTGCAATCTCACTCCATTTACGAGTTCCTTCCGGACTACCGACTTTCCTGCAATGGGAATCGTGGACCCAAGTCTCTCTCTTGGCTACTTTTACTGGGATAGTGCTGTCAACAAAACTTGGTATGGTCCTTCCCACCTGTTTATTAGGCAACCTGAGCATAAGAACAATCACACAGTCTCTTGGTTCACAATCAAGACAGTTAGTAATTGGCATACCAGCAATCAACAGTTTCAAGTTCTTTTGTCAAGTTCTCAAATGCTGGCTCATCTCAATAAAGTATTGTTCTGTCACCTCATTGGTGTATTTCTGATCATTGTGCGGATCAATCATGACATGAGGTTGTCTTCCAAAAACAACCCAAAAAGACACAACTACCAAAACCAAAACAAAAACAAATTTCGAAGAGGGTGATTCGTCAAGTGAAGATCTGGGAGTGGTTCTGATGCTACATAATACTAGTGGCAGTATCTATGATCACAATAGTACAATTTCAAGCTTTGCTCCTACTTCTAGGAGTACCATTATATACACACAAGTTTCTGCGCAATTTTTCTATGCGGTAAACACAACAGCATCCGTGGCGGCAAGAAATGCCTCTACCCAGTTTGAGAAAACATCAGTGCACACCAATACATAAAAATAATTCCTAAAGGGTGTTAACTGTACGAAGTCGATTTGCATTTCCTGAAAAGATCCGTCTGCAGGAAGGATATGGGATGGCTCTGTTGGTATTGCCTTACCAATATTCTTCCTCTCTTACCTGCATGAGAATAGAATCCTGGCGCACACCAGTAGGCTCTCATCAGCCTGCACATACCCTCTTTGCCTAGATGAGTCAGACTGTGTGCCACCTCAGCTAGACTTGGAAGGTATGCTCTGGCGGCTACTGGCTTACCGTGTCCACCTGTCCACAGTCCTGAGGACTCCTGGCCATATCCCTTTGTCCTCCAGACTGCCTTTTCCTGTAGGGAACACAAATTTTTCATTTTAATTTACTATCGTGTGTTTGCAATGTAGAGTATCATGAGCATAACTCAAAAAAAAGAAAAGAAAAAATATCTCTAGAGGAGAGAAAGAAGAAGAAAATGAAAAAGAAAATGTCAGGTTTGTCATTCACCAACAGGCATATCAGTGCCTATACAAAATTTCCCTTCACCAGTATTCCCATTCTCCACCCTTTGTGCATGACAAGGCACACTGCAGTAATACTGGTGTTATCCTGTTGGGATATACTGGGTTCGGGCAGAACTCTGAAGGACCTAGGCATGTGGAGTTTGAACTGTAATTGGGTCCATGTATTGTACCACCCTGTGTGAACGCAAAAGATGAAGAGGAAACTGTAGAGAAACAGAGTAGAGGTTGGTGACAGATGAGTTTGTAGAGGTGGAGAAGTTTTTATAAAATTTGACAACTGGATTGGGCACTACGGGGAAGTGATTCTCTACTTGGTCTACTCCCCTTAAAAAAAACACCTGTGTTTATCGTATCGCTATTGGGACTATCCCAGCCACCAATCCAGTGTCCTGTCCATCCTAAGTTCATAGGGAACCCGGTATCTGTGAGATAATTTCCTCTACCTGTGATGGACATGCATCTAGAACAGTAGAATGTGACATTAGCCTTTGAGGGGTGTCTAGTATATCTTGTACTTCTTGAGCATGGTTCTCAGGTATAGCCAAGAAGACACCCTCAGGAGTACAATATATGACACACCGCATTTTACACAATAAGTCTCTGCCGAGTAGATTAGTCGGAGCCGATGCAGCCAGCAGAAAAGAATGTTTGGTTTGCAAGGGCCCTATCGTAATCTCTGCAGGTCTACTCAAAGGGTATTGTTGCACCGTTCCTGTTACTCCCATTGCCCGAATCTGTGTTTTCTATATGGCTCGTGATTCCTTACTATATGTCCCTTGGTCCCGTCTATGTGTTTAATAATGTGGCTTGTGTTTTCTGTCTAGGGGGTCTATATTGACTATGTGTTCTACTACTCCTACAATCTCTGGCAAAATGCCCTTCCTTCCTACAAGTGTAACATATTATTGACCATTAGGGATCTGGGGTTTGGACTGATGGGTCTTTCCTGCATGTGCTAGTATACTTACCGTCCTCAACCTCTCCACCTGTTGTTCTCTGCGCCTAGCACTATTCTTGTGATGTTCAATAGCACACTTTCTAAGATTAGCTACTGTGACCCCTTTCCAATTTTGCAAAGAAGTCTGCATCCTGACCCTCAATGCCTTATTGAGCCCGTCCATTAGCACAGAGACAGCCACCTCCCATTTGCCGAATTAGTGTTTATCAGTGATCTTATCCAGATGGAGAGTTTTCTATTACTGCAAAAGACAAAAAAAAAAAAAAAGTTTATCAAGCTTCTAGGTCATGCGAAGTATTCATTCAATCCTTCTCATCCCGTATTAAGGGTCTGTACATGGTCCAACAAACATTTCCGAGCTCATCTTGACTAGGGGCATTACTAGGAATGAATACTTCTTATATGGTAACTGAAAGAAATACCCGGGGGTTACCTTGTCTCTGTCCACTTTCCTACTGGCAAATACTAATGTGCGGACAGGTTTTTCTCCATTTCTGACGTTACTTTCTTGATTTTTTAGTTTTATTTTTGGGTTTTTCTATATATGTACACGAATGATACTATACTTACCTGTTCCACTGGTCTCAGCCACTTCCCCCACAGGCTACTGCTCTTCTTTTACCGGTTGGATACTCCTCTGGGTACATGAGAAATGGCTGAAAACAATCAGGTCACCTTCTCCTCCTAAATAAAACTTCAACATTCATTAGTACATATATAGGTTACAGTCATATTTTTCATATTTTTATTATTTTCTATAGTTTGTATGCTGGCTGTAACTGCTTCCACATCTACATATGGCGGTGTACTTGCATTCTCTTTTTTTTCTCCCTACTTGTTTATTGTTGCTACAAGTTCAAACAGTTCTTATATTTCCATTCTTGTCTTATATGGCTTTGGTGAGACATACCACCTGCAATACCTTAGGATCAAACTCACCAACCCCTCTTGCTGCCACAGGTTTAAACAATTTGTATGTCTGACCCTTTGTTTTCTGGATTTAAGAAGACATATTTTACTGCTTACATTCTGCAATACCTCTGGTTCAAAGCTGCCCACCTTAGGGAATGGTACCCTATCTTTGTCAGTCATACGTAAACATTCATTGCAAAAAGCCTCCGTTTGTGAACCATATTTTTCACACATAATAAACCTTGATGACCTTCTCGGCAGCGGCACTTCAGCCTGAACCCTGGCTAAATGTCCCTTAGTTGAGCAACTGGCTCCCATAATTGTGGGCCTTTTCCCACAAACACCAAAATACTCAATATAAGGCGACGGTGAAAGTTCTCCGAGCCTCCACCCACTCTCGCCCAAGTTGGCCAGTACTACCATAAACTGTCGATAGCGAAGGCTATGTACCCAACCTAGGGCCCCTAATTGACCTATATTTACTGGAAGTTTTTAGGAATAACTTACCGTTTCCAGTAAAGTATCTGTCGTTGGAGATTTTCCTGAGAGAGACCAGCAAAAACTCCCTTTATGCACTTGTACACAAATCACGCTTGCGTATGCTGCACACAGCGCTAATGATACAGCGATTTTCCGCAAAAGCTCGTAAAAGGGGTATCAAGTTGCGCTATATATCGCACCCACAAACACGCGGTCCAATCACATAGCGTATGGGTACTTGTTCCCTATCTGCCGTACGACCACTGGAATCGAATCACAAGCTGCGAAACCTCAACCGGAGCGTATCAAAAAAACTACATGGGTCACAATTCCCAATTCCCAATTCCCTACCATGCTCCTGTGTAAGTCTCCTCACGACTTACGTATTTCAATCTATATTAACGTGAGTCAGCCGCCTCACGCCACCAAGCCTCCACTCGCTTGGTGTATCATGGGATCCGATTTCCGGGGTTCAAATCTACTCACTCCGCTTTCGCTCACTCAAATACACTTTGTTTTTCTGTACAGAAAATTTTCACTCATTCTGATTGGCAGCTTTACCCCCAGAGGCAATACAGTTTAAACAAAAGTTTTATACTAATATGCTTTAGGTACCGGGTAGTTTTGTGCCATTGTAGCATGGCTACTGTCCCACCTTTTAACTAAACGACACTATTGTGTAATTTGTACTTAGCGCCTGCACTCTTACGCACTTTGCATAAACACGCGACCGTGCATGTCTTTTACGCTGCGTGCGCAGTCCTGTACTTTGTCCGAGACAAGTGTACAAAACCCTGCGTCCGCGATAAAACAAATCACACAGCTCTATAAATGTGAACAATACTAATTACTATTGCCCACTAGACACAACTTGATCTGCATAAACTTTTATGCAGACCTGCGTTTGTGTCTTTACACTTACTTCCTTAAACACTTTTATTTCAAATTTACCTATATAGCAACAAATGTATCCGGTTTCACACAGATCTATAATGACTGCAATAATCTATAATTTAAATGATATGATTCAGATTGGATAGCTATCTTGCAGAACATACACTGATATAAATATACACATAATTATAATATTATATATATGTACCATTCACTGGTCTCCTATGAGACACCTTACCTCTTATTTGCATATCAAAGCTATTTGCTTTTCACTGCTAATAAAAAAGCAGTTACACAGGTTAATTTGCATTTTAATGGCTATCCTCCCTAGTAAGCAGATTCTACAAGTCTTGGAAGGAAAAAGAGAAAAAAAAAACCTTTCTTTCCTTTTTATATCTGTGTGCAATTTCTTACACCAAGCCAAGCATTTATCTCACCATTTACTCTCACTAGGCCAAATTGAAACTATTTGTAATTGACTATGGCATGGGTTAAATAAATGCATTGGTAACTCATAAATGGTGCTTGATGTGAAAAAGGAAACTGATTGTTCTGAGCAGACTGAAAATCAGCTATTTAGAAAGTGACCTTGCTAAAATGGCCACTGCTCCTCCCCCTTCCACATCCATGAGGTTTACACAAGATGGTGGACAGGCCATGTGGTTAGGTCAAAATGGAGGACAGACCATGCGGCTTTCTTTGTCACAAAGAAATCACACATTATACAAGCACCAGAAGTTATTTTAGGCCTGAGTTTAAAAAAAAAAACTATATCAAGGCTATGCAGCAACTTTAAAATGTACTTTTAAATCTACTTAACAGATAAACAATCCAATCTAAATCAAACACAATATGACTTATTTGAACTTTGCTTTGCAACAGTAAAAATACATTTTAGCATCTTAAATATTATGAGAAACACATTGTCCCTTGAATTTTCATATCATTAGCTTACTGATAACACAACAGAACACATGGATATGATTTTCTCAGCTTCACGATGCATCCACCACAAGCTGATCGACCACAGCGTCGCGTTTATAATGTACAGTGCATCATTAAGACCATGATATCCCGAAAGAGCCCTCATCTGTAAATACCAAATTGCTTTCTCACAAATATTTAAAATGCCCGCTCTAATATATATTGTAAATGCCTGCACCTCTTATTACCATGTGCCATGAATGTGCGCTATACATAGCAAAACACTGCATCCCATAAGAGAAAACAATACACCCACACATTATCTGAGTTCCAAAGCTCATTGATGTATATATTTGTTATTAAAAGGATATGTATTCAGTATATTACAATGTACAGTATACCTATAGTTACATGGTTACAACTCATACAGTAAGCAGTTAATACATACAGTTACAAACAGTTACATACAGTTACAGGCCAGCGATACAATTACCATATCTTTCTCATATAAATTTGTCCCTCCATATCACTCTCTCTTTCTCTGTAAAATCATGCAGGAACTGGGCAGACAGCATCTCCATCATCGTCTGAGACAAAACAGCAACTGAGAACTGTGTGTCTCTGCAATGTGCTATCTAGTTTTGGGGGAGTGAACTTTCTCATTCATGATGAGTCACTAGTCTGTTTGTATGCTAGACAGGTTCAGCCTTGAAGACATCAAAAGGGGCTGGCCTGAGCTTCCTGTCCACTATCCTAATAAGAGTGATTTTAGCTTTCATACATTTAATCATAACAATTTGTTGCAATGTCCTACAACTTAATAACAAGTATCAAATGAATCTACACATTAATCTGGTTGCTTAAATACCAAATATGGACAGGTGTATCTTGCTTCGTTCAAATAATACACATACATGACATTACTTCATTATATAATTTTAAATCATCATGGATGTCTGGCGCTTGATATTATTATAATTATGTACTGTATGAAATAAGTGTCGAATCCATCTCTGTGGCATGTCCGTGTAAATGCGTGTGTTACCATATATTGCTGTGCTCGCTGCGCGTATTTGCAAGTATAGCGACTTATATGTGTGTCGAGTTTGTATGTTCTTACCATGTAATATTTTTGACTTCAACAGTCACCATCCAACATCAATATTAGTAAATTATGTTAGGGGCGGATTAAGAGATGAGAAGGCTTGTGTACAGGCTCCGTGGGGGCCCCCTCCTCTATGGCAACACAGCAGACTCTGATACTCACACTGTATTCCTGCCATTCTCCTGGGGATTTCTGTCGGTATCATCGGCCAAATCAGGACTCCAGAGAGGTAAGTATAATTATATGGGTGCAGTGTGTGTACACGATCAATCAATAATAATAAACAACCCAGTATATTGGCACTCCCCGGACATGGAAGTGTATAAACAATCACAACAGAGTCACCTTTTTTTTGCAACGTTTTGGTTTTTTTGGGGTTTTATCAACCCATCATCAGGAAACAACAGGTTTTCCAAAGCTCCTCAGGTGTTTTTTAAAAAAAAGCAAGGTCATTAAAATGTAGATCCAAGTTTCTTCCCAGTATCTTCATGTGATACAAACTGGATAAGTAAATCTATAAGTATGTAATATATCTAAATGAGTGCCAGTGTGGTAAAAAGTATGTTGGCAATACTAGCAGACAAGTAAAGTTGCGTAAACTATAACACATCAAAAATGTTTGAAATAAAAGTTAGGAACCATAATGTACCTAGACACTTTGCTGCAAGTCAGAACGCTACTCTAAACATGCTTTAAAGCTATAGAATATATGGTCCTGGATAAAAGAAAAAGGGAATTTTAAAGAAACTTGCAAAACAGGAAACTGTCTGGATACATAAGTTAGATATGTTAGCTCCTCTTGGAAATAATAAAGGGTGTGATATAATTCTTGTTTTAACTGATTAATGTTGGAATTTACATATTTCTTCTCTTTCTTTTTGTTATAATGAGTGATGCTTGATTAGGCAGTTGTTGGATGCATAATCCCTGCCTAATTTAGAAGATATCATTCTTTTGTGTTTTTAACCTGTTTGATGTAAACAATGTGGGTTTTTAATATATTTAACATTTATTTCCCAATATGTTTTTAAGGATTTTTTTGTACTACAGGTTGAGTATCCCTTATCCAAAGTGCTTGGGACCAGAAGTATTTTGGATATCGGATTATTCCGTATTTTGGAATAATTGCATACCATAATGAAATGGGACCCAAGTCTAAGCACAGAATGCATTTATGTTTCATATACACTTTATACACACAGCCTGAAGGTCATTTTAGCCAATATTTTTAATAACTTTGGGGGTCATGCCGAGTTGTTCGCTCGCAAGCTGCTTTTAGCAGCTTTGCACACGCTAAGCCGCCGCCTACTGGGAGTGAATCTTAGCTTATCAAAATTGCGAACGAAAGATTAGCAGAATTGCGAATAGACACTTCTTAGCAGTTTCTGAGTAGCTCCAGACTTTCTCGGCATCTGCGATCAGTTCAGTGCTTGTCGTTCCTGGTTTGACGTCACAAACACTCCCAGCGTTCGGCCAGACACTCATCCGTTTCTCCAGCCACTCCCGCGTTTTTCCCAGAAACGGTAGCGTTTTTTCACACACTCCCATAAAACGGCCAGTTTCCGCCCAGAAACACCCACTTCCTGTCAATCACATCACGATCACCAGAACGAAGAAAAAACCTCGTAATGCCGTGAGTAAAATACCTAACTGCATAGCAAATTTACTTGGCGCAGTTGCACTGCGGACATTGCGCATGCGCAGTAGCGACTAATCGCTCCGTTGCGAGAAAAAAATAATGAGCGAACAACTCGGAATGACCCCCTTTGTGCATTAAACAAAGTGTGTGTACATGCACTCAATTCATTTACGTTTCATATACACCTTATACACACAGCCTGAAGGTAATTTAAAACAATATTTTTAATAACTTTGTGGATTAAACAAAGTTTGTGTACATTGAGCCATCAGAAAACAAAGGTTTCACTATCTCACTCTCACTCAAAAATTCCGTATTTCGGAATATTCCGTATTTCGGAATATTTGGATATGGGATACTCAACCTGTAATAAAGTGTTTTAAAATTATTTTTTAGTAACATATAGTGAAACCTTTTCTCCCTCTTTCTTTCCCTATGGTTATTAAGATGGGAATATAATAACAGACTTATTCATGGGTCTCTAAGTGGCAGATTTATCATCATCCGCATCTGAGCATGCGGATGTGATAAAGTTGACCTAATTCGTGATGTGATTATACATTACATCCCATGTATGTATCATTAATCACATGCGGGGACAGAGCTTGTGAAAAAGCTCTGTGTCTGTGATGCCACTCTGCAGGCATATATATGGGTATTTTTCGTAAAAAAAAGTACAGTATGTGCTGCACATGCACCGCCGCTACCACCACCGCTGGGGCACCACCCACCCTGTCGCATCAACCCACCACCACCGCAGCTCATACTCACCGGAGGCAGGGATTGGTGATCAGTGCTCCTGGATGGCTGCTTGTCATTGGGGCTCCCTGCTGCTGTGACCTCAGGTGCTGTAAAGTGAGCTGCTACTTTGCAGCATCACTTTACTGCACCAGGGGTTACAGGAGCAGCAGGGAGCCTCGATGACCGCCAGCACTCACCGGAGCATTGATTACCAGTCGCTGGCTGTATATCAGTATGATTTTTTGATTTTTACTTTTTTTCCCCCACAGTGGTCATCTTGTGTGTCTATCGGACACATAGAGCTGATCACACTGCCAGGTCCCCGCACAGCTTTCTCTGCGTGCAGGCAAAGAAAGCTGTGCAGAAGTACAGGATCCACAGTGAGCCCTGTTATTACACTATCTGAAGATGACGTAATTATCACAGGGTTCACTGCAGTATTTTTTCACTTGTTTTTTTTTTTTTGGGGGGGGGGGGGGTGAATTTGGTCAGATCTTATTTCCCATTATACTGTATGTATGGGAAATGCAATCTGGTTACTAAAAAAAAAAGTGAATTAAAGGGTTTGGAGCAGTTTTTTTTTGTTTTTTTTTACGAAAACTGCTCCAAAAGCCTTTTAATACATTCAGGTTATACTAAAATAGTGTGAAGAGGGTGTGAAAATGGCACCTGCTATTTTAATGAATTAAGGAGCCTATTTACTAATCCTTGGAGAGTGTTAAAGTGGAGAGGGATAAAGTACCAACCAATCAGCTCATAATGGCCATTTTTCAAACACAGCCTGTAACAAGGCAGTTAGGAGCTGATTAGTTGGTACTTTATCTCCGTCCACTTTATCTCTGACCAAGGCTTAGTACATAGGCCGCTTTGTGGTGGGAAATAGAAAAAAATGATTGAAAAACCATGTATCTGTTAGATTACATAGAGTTGTATGTGATAATTTAGTAAAAATAAGTTTCGCTATGTAATTAGTGTATTGATATAATGATTAAGTGAATAATTAGCCTGACCATAGCATGATTGGTGGCCTCTCTATGAGGACATAGAGAAGTAGGCTTCTTTATGAGGACAATGTGTGAGAAATGTCAGACTCACACATAGCTAACGTAGACACTCCTAAACGTTCCTCAGGAATGTGTGACTCTTCTGACCACACAGTTTGTTCTACTGCCTTAGTGGTATTCATTTCTTTTGACACTTGTTCTAGATACTGAGTGAAAAGTTCTTGCATCGTCATTAGATGCAGAAGAAGATGCCTCACTGCCAGTTGCAGAACCACCATTTATAAATAAAGGCCTAAGTTTTTCCTTGCAACTTCATGTGGTGATTGGCATATTGTCAATTTAATGTTTCTCTGCAGCTAACTTTCCTTTTGATGTTTTTTCTTTACCACTGTAAAATTAAATTGCCGCTTTGATTTGAAATGCCCTAACTCAATCTCTCTATGCCCTTGGACATCGGCCTTAGTAGATGACGTTGATGGACTTGTATCGCCATGACTGTTGGCAGCGCCTGCAGCACTAGTATGTGCTTCCTGTTCTCCTCTCAATTGTTTGTCCTTCATATATATCAACAAACATGAACGAAGTGGGGTACAGCACACACCACAATTTGTACAAAAAATTTACAACCTACAGTGTCACAATACGTGTGTGAGTCAGAAATAATAATCTAACACTGTGGTTTACTTTCACGTACAGTGTCGCACAATATGTGAATGAGTCAGAATATATATTACACTGCAGTTCAGTTCCACCCACAGTGTCACACAATGGGTGAAATTCAATTGTTTGAAAAGTCAGTTGGGCGTCTGTTTTTTCCTGTCTATTAGATAGGAAAAAACAAACTCCCAACTGACTTTTCAAACAATTGACTCTCCCCCAATATTTTTATGATACAGTGCAGTCTGACGGGCATGGCACAGAAAAATAATAGCATTTACACTGGGGTATAGCACAATATATATATATATATATATACTTATTATCTTTCACTATTATAATAAATCCTACGCACATTCAGAAGTTCACTTATTCATTTATCATGTTTTAGCCTATCAAAACGAATAAGGAAGTGAGGTCACCCTCTAGGGGGTATAAGTAAGAGTTCCAGAGCTCCTTCTCTGTTATTCACTGGACTCTGTGAGGAACACTTGTGCCTCTGTAAGTATTATTGAAGCTGTTTCATTGTTCCTACATGTTGATGTTATTATAATTGTATTGTTCCTTTATGCAATTCCTCTGATACTTTATATAAATAATTATGATTCATGGATATTTGCCATCCTTGCAACTTTATGTTTGTTACCTGTTAAAAGTGTATGCTCTTTTGATGATGGCTATTTTTCATCTGTTAAGATCTATGTTACGGAATTCATATTAAGCTTGTACTTTATGTTATTGCTATATATATGACAATGAGTTTGAGAATATTCCATTGACTTATATTTGGATATATATCTCTCGGATGTTATCTGTGGAATTAATTATGCCCACTGTGATATAGTTTCTCTAACGTCCTAGTGGATGCTGGGAACTCCGAAAGGACCATGGGGAATAGCGGGCTCCGAAGGAGGCTGGGCACTCTAGAAAGATTTATGACCACCTGGTGTGCACTGGCTCCTCCCACTATGACCCTCCTCCAAACCTCAGTTAGATCTTGTGCCCGGCCGAGGTTGGATGCACACTAGGGGCTCTCCTGAGCCTCTAGAAAGAAAGTATAGAATTAGGTTTTTTATTTTCAGTGAGACCTGCTGGCAACAGGCTCACTGCAGCGAGGGACTAAGGGGAGAAGAAGCGAACTCGCCTGCTTGCAGCCGGATTGGGCTTCTTAGGCTACTGGACACCATTAGCTCCAGAGGGATCGACCGCAGGCCCAGTCCTTGGTGTTCGGTCCCGGAGCCGCGCCGCCATCCCCCTTACAGAGCCAGAAGCAAGAAGAGGTCCGGAAAATCGGCGGCAGAAGACATCAGTCTTCACCAAGGTAGCGCACAGCACTGCAGCTGTGCGCCATTGCTCCTCATGCACACTTCACACTCCGGTCACTGAGGGTGCAGGGCGCTTGGGGGGGGCGCCCTGAGCAGCAATAAAAACACCTTGGCTGGCAAAAATACCACAATATATAGCCCCAGAGGCTATATATGTGGTAAATACCCCTGCCAGAATCCAGAAAAAAGCGGGAGAATAGGCCGCGGAAAAGGGGCGGAGCTATCTCCCTCAGACACACTGGCGCCATTTTCTCTTCACAGTGCAGCTGGAAGAAAGCTCCCCAGGCTCTCCCCTGTAGTTTTCAGGCTCAAAGGGTTAAAAAGAGAGGGGGGGCACTAAATTTAGGCGCAATATTGTATATACAAGCAGCTATTGGGGAAAATTCACTCAGTTATAGTGTTAATCCCCACATTATATAGCGCTCTGGTGTGTGCTGGCATACTCTCTCTCTGTCTCCCCAAAGGGCTTTGTGGGGTCCTGTCCTCAGTCAGAGCATTCCCTGTGTGTGTGCGGTGTGTCGGTACAGCTGTGTCGACATGTTTGAGGAGGAGGCTTATATAGTGACGGAGCAGATGCCGATAAATGTGATGTCGCCCCCTGTGGGGCCGACACCAGAGTGGATGGTTAGGTGAAAGGTATTAACCGACAGTGTCAACTCCTTACATAAAAGGGTGGATGACGTAACAGCTGTGGGACAGCCGGCTTCTCAGCCCGCGCCTGCCCAGGCGTCTCAAAGGCCATCAGGGGCTCAAAAACGCCCGCTCATTCAGATGGCAGACACAGATGTCGACACGGAGTCTGACTCCAGTGTCGTCAATGTTGAGACATATACACAATCCACTAGGAACATCCGTGACTTGATCCCGGCAATAAAAAATGTGTTACACATTTCTGACATTAACCTCTAAAAATGGGTTTTTATGTTTGGGGAGAAAAAGCAGGCAGTGTTTTGTTCCCCCATCAGATGAATGAATGAAGTGTGTGAGAAGCGTGGGTTCCCCCTGATATGAAACTGGTAATTTCAAAAAAGTTACTGATGGCGTACCTTTTCCCGCCAGAGGATAAGTTACGCTGGGAGATATCCCCTAGGGTGGATAAGGCGCTCACACGGTTGTCAAAATAGGTGGCACTGCCGTTTTAGGAACGGCCACTTTGAAGGTACCTGTTGATAAAGAGCAGGAGGCTATCCTGAAGTCTGTTTTTACACACTCAGGTACTAGACTGAAACCTGCAGAGCGTGCTGCTGCAGCGTGGTCGGTGACCCTGTCAAACATACTAGTTTGCTAACATGAGAACATATTAAAGACGTCGTCTTATATATGAGGGATGCACAGAGGGATATTTTGCCGGCTGGCATCCAAAATGAATGTAATGTCCATTCTGTCAGGAGGGTATTAGAGACCTGTCACTGGACAGATGATGCTGACTTTAAAAGGCGCATAGAGATTCTGCCTTATAAGGGTGAGGAATTATTTGGGGATGGTCTCTGGGACCTCGTATCCGCAGCAACAGCTGGGAAGAAATATTTTTACCTCAGTTTTCCTCACAGTCTAAGAAAGCACTGTATTATCAGGTACAGTCCTTTCGGCTTCAGAAAAGCAAGCGGGTCAAAGGCGCTTCCTTTCTGTACAGAGACAAGGGAAGAGGGAAAAAGCTGCACCAGTCAGCCTGTTCCCAGAATCATAATTCTTCTCTCGCTTCCTCTGAGTCCACAGCATGACGCGGGGGCTCCACAGGTGTAGCCAGGTACGGTGGGGGGCCGTCTCAAATATTTCAGCGATCAGTGGGCTCGCTCACAGGTGGATCCCTGTTTCATTCAAGTAGTATTTCAAGGGTACAAGCTGGAATTCGAGATGTCTTCCCCCCGCCGTTTCCTCAAATATGCCTTGCCGACAACTCCCTCAGGCAGGGAGGCTGTGCTAGAGGCAATTAATAAGCTGTATTCCCATCAGGTAATACTTAAGGTGCCCCTACTTCGACAAGGACGGGGTTACTATTCCACACGGTTTGGGGTACCGAAACCGCATGGTTCGGTGTGACCCTTTTTTATATTTAAAATCCTTGAACACATACATAAAAAAATTCAAGTTCAAGATGGAATCGCCCAGGGCGGTTATTGCAAGCCTGGACGAGGGGGATTACATGGTATCCCGGGACATCAAGGATGCTTACCTGCATGTCCCCATTTACTATCCTCGCCAGGAGTACCTCAGATTTGGGGTACAGGATTACCATTACCAAGTCCAGACTCTGCCGTTTGGACTGTACATGGCACCGAGGGTGTTACCAAGGTAATGGCCGGAATGATGATACTCCTTCGAAAAAGGGGAGTTTTTAATGATCCCGTACTTCGACAATCTCCTTATAAGGGCGAGGTCCAAGGAGCAGTTGCTAGTCGGGGTAGCACTTTTTGGAAAGTGCTACAACAGCACGGTTGGATTCTAAACAGTCCAAAAGACACAGCTGTTTCCTACGACACGTCTACTGTTCCTGGGGATGGTTCTGGACACAGACCAGAAATAAGTGTTTCTCCCGGAGGAGAAAGCCATGGAGCTGTCATCTCTAGTCAGAGACCTCCTGAAGCCAAAACAGTTATCGGTGCATCATTGCACGCGAGTCCTGGGAAAAATGATAGCTTCCTACGAAGCAATCCCATTCGGCAGGTTCCATGCAAGAACTTTTCAGGGGGACCTGTTAGACAAGTGGTCCGGATCACATCTTCAGATGCATCGGCTGATAAGTTATCTCCAAGGACCAGGGTATCTCTACTGTAGTGGCTGCAGAGTGCCCATCTTCAAGAGGGCCGCAGGTTCGACATACAGGACTAGGTCCTAGTGACCATGGATGCCAGCCTTTGAGGCTGGGGGGCAGTCACACAGGGAAGAAGCTTCCAGGGACTTTGGTCAAGTCAGGTGACTTCCCTACATAAATATTCTGGAACTGAGGGCCATTTACAATGCCCTGAGTCAGGCAAGGCCTCTGCTTCAAAAGGCCGGTCCTGATCCAATCAGACAACATCACGGCAGTCGCCCATGTAAACCAACAGGGCGGCACAAGAAGCAGGATGGCGATGGCAGAAGCCACAAGGATTCTCCGATGGGCGGAAAATCATGTGTTAGCACTGTCAGCAGTGTTCATTCTCGGAGTGGACAACTGGGAAGCAGATCTTCTCAGCAGACACGACTTCCACCCGAGAGAGTGGGGACTTCATCCAGAAGTCTTCCAAAGGATTGTACACCATTGGGAAAGGCCACAGGTGGACATGAAGGCGTCCCGCCTCAACAAAAAGCTATAAAAGATATTGCGCCAGGTCAAGGGACCTTCAGGCGATAGCTGTGGACGCTCTGGTAACACCGTGGGTGTACCAGTCGGTTTATGTGTTCCCCCCTCTGCCTCTCATACCAAGGGTACTGAGAATAATAAGAAGGCGAGGAGTAAGAACGATACTCGTGGTTCCGGATTGGCCAAGAAGAGCCTGGTACCCAGAACTTCAAGAAATTATATCAGAGGACCCATGGCCTCTGCCGCTCAGACAGGACCTGCTGCAGCAGGGGCCCTGTCTGTTCCAAGACTTACCGCGGCTACGTTTTGATGGCATGGCGGTTGAACGCCGGATCCTAAAGGAAAAGGGCATTCCGGAGGAAGTCATTCCTACGCTGATTCAAGCCAGGAAAGATGTAACTGCAAAACATTATCACCGCATATGGCGGAAATATGTTGCTTGGTGTGAGGCCACAAAAGGCCCCAACAGAGGAATTTCAACTAGGTCGATTTCTGCATTTCCTACAAGCAGGAGTGTCTATGGGCCTAAAATTAGGCTCCATTAAGATACAGATCTCGGCTCTGTCGATTTTCTTCCAGAAAGAATTAACTTCAGTACCTGAAGTTCAGACATTGTAAAAGGAGTGCTGCATATTCAGCCCCCGGTTGTGCCTCCAGTGGCACCTTGGGATCTCAACGTGGTGTTGAGTTTCTTAAAATCACATTGGTTTGAACCACTAAAAACCGTAGATCTAAAATATCTCACGCGGAAAGTGGTCATGTTATTGACCTTGGCTTCGGCCAGGCGTGTATCAGAATTGGCGGCTTTGTCATATAAAAGTCCTTATCTGATTTTCCATATGGAGAGGGCAGAATTGAGGACTCGTCCCCAGTTTCTCCCTAAGGTGGTATCAGTTTTTCACTTGAACCAACCTTTTGTGGTGCCTGCGGCTACTAGGGACTTGGAGGATTCCAAGTTACTGGACGTAGTCAGGGCCTTGAAAAATTATGTTTCCAGGACGGCTAGAGTCAAGAAAATTGACTCGCTATTTATCCTGTATGCACCCAACAGGCTGGGTGCTCCTGCTTCTAAGCAGACTATCGACACGATTCAGCAGGCGCATTCTGCGGCTGGACTGCCGCATCCTAAATCAGTGAAAGCCCATTCCACAGGGAAGGTGGGCTCATCTTGGGCGGCTGCCCGAGAGGTCTCGGCTTTACAACTTTGCCGAGCTGTTACTTGGTCAGGGGCAAACACGTTTGCAAAATTCTACAAATTTGATACTCTGGCTGAGGAGGACCTTGAGTTCTCTCATTCGGTGCTGCAGAGTCATCCGCACTCTCCCGCCCGTTTGGGAGCTTTGGTATATTCCCCATGGTCCTTTCGGAGTTCCCAGCATCCACTAGGACGTTAGAGAAAATAAGATTTTACTCACCGGTAAATCTATTTCTCGTAGTCCGTAGTGGATGCTGGGCGCCCATCCCAAGTGCGGATTGTCTGCAATACTTGTAAATAGTTATTGCTGACTAAAGGGTTATTGTTGAGCCATCTGTTGAGAGGCTCAGTTGTTTTCATACTGTCAAACTGGATATAGTATCACGAGTTGTACGGTGTGATTGGTGTGGCTGGTATGAGTCTTACCCGGGATTCAAAATCCTTCCTTATTATGTCAGCTCGTCCGGGCACAGTGTCCTAACTGAGGCTTGGAGGAGGGTTATAGTGGGAGGAGCCAGTGCACACCAGGTGGTCATAAATCTTTCTAGAGTGCCCAGCCTCCTTCGGAGCCCGCTATTCCCCATGGTCCTTTCGGAGTTCCCAGCATCCACTACGGACTACGAGAAATAGATTTACCGGTGAGTAAAATCTTATTTTTACTGTATCACTGCAGTATTCATTTACTGTTTAGGCTTGATATCCAAACCTGATCAAGGTAGCCTTTTTCACCTTTTGGAGTGAGTAATTGCTAATTTCACCTATGACCCTTTTTTAGGTGAATCATCCCTACTAAATTTAGGCTGAAGATTGTGCGCCATCTTCTAAAAGTTCAGGGCTGTTTATTTCTTTACATACCACTGGTATGTATTAAGCACCCTTTATGTTATCAAGTGTCAGATTTAATTGAGAGGAACTTTCCTCAAATCGTAATTCACTTACTCCCACTTAGGTCTGATATAGACTGTTGGTCTAGATACCATAGATCTCTTTATCCAGTAAAGACTTTTAATTTCTCAGACACATTCTGGTATGTATTTGTTCTTCCTCATCACCACCTTTCCTCATCTCCTTTACCTTGGTACCCATCTAATATGCTACTTAATTTGCAGATTTTTTAGATTCATCTGAATCAATACTATCAGTGATATTCAGACTTTTTCTGGCTACCTTTATCACGTTGTGTTTGGGCAACTGGTATGTATGGCTATGCTATAGTATGCTCATTATATTAAATATGCCTGTATTTAAATTATTCAGTTGTTACATTTTACCATCTAGATCTAGTACCCCTGAAGAAGTCCTGCGGGACAAAATGCGTTGGGTTCTTCATCTGTTTCACCATTATAGTGTATGCTGAATTTACGACAATAGAGAAACACACTTATTAAACTGGTTGTCATTTTATGAAACTTAAAAGTGTAAATCTGTGAAATTGCTCAGATACTTTCCCCTTTTTTTACTGTGAAAAGAAATTGTTTTAGTAACACTGTGAAAAAAAAAATGTTTTAAAGTATTCATTATATTGTGGATGGTTAAGATTAGGAATATGTATAATCTTTAGCGCCCTCAGATCTGTTTATCTATTGTTATCTCTGAATCTTTGCTAACAGAAGGTTCATCTAGAAGTGCTGCTTCTAATACTCTTATGCGCAATTGGGAACACCTTTTTTATATATATATACACATACGTGTGTGTGTGTGTGTGTGTGTGTGTGTATGTATATATATATATACACACACACACACACACACACGATATAAGAACCGGCACTAACTCGGCTTACTTCAATATGCTTCGGTGCCCTCTGGAACCATAAATATATGTATCAATGTCCAACAGGCAGCGACACTCAGAGACTAGGCACACCATCACTAAAAAAGCGACCAACGTTTCAGGCCATGGTGCCCCTTTGTCAAGGTGACAAATATATATTTTACCCCCCCAATTCTATTTGTGGCTCATTTTTTTTTTTAAATAATAGTATAGGGAGTTATTCAGGGTTGCTGGCAAACCAAATAAGTTAATAATTAGGCAAAACCATGTGCACTGCAGGTGGGGCAGATGTAACATGTGCAGAGACAGTTAAGGCCCGTACACACTGGCCGATATATCGGCCGTTCTCTTGAACTGCCGATATATCGCAGGTCCGTCGGCCAGTGTGTACGGCCGATACGTCTGTGAACTCCGTCGTTCACAGACGTATCGCGTCGGCCCCGCAGCACAGCCGACAGCCAATATATCTACCGATATATTGGCACGTCGTTGTGTGTGTACGGCGGTCGGCCGACCGCAGCCGGCGGTGATTGACAGCTGAACTGGGCGGGCGTGTGTACACGCCCGCCCAGTTCATGATGTCAGTCCCCGACGGATCGGGCTGTGTGTATGCACAGCACACTTCCCGATCCGTCCATAGATATATCTGCAGATCAATTGGTCTGCAGATATATCTTTCCAGTGTGTACCCACCATTAGATTTGGGTGTGGTGTGTTCAAACCGAAATCTAAATTGCAGTGTAAGAATAAAGCAAACACTATTTACCATGGACAGAAACAATATAACCCACCCAAATCTAACTCTCTCTGCAAATGCCCCACCTGCAGTTACTAACGAGTCTGAATAACCACTGTATAGCACAAAAAATAAAAAACATTTTAAACTAGATATTTATCTTTTATTTTGTTTAAAAAACTGGGACAGAGCACCCCTAGATTGACAGAGCACTCCTGGAGGACATAGAACCCCTTTATGGATGGATAGAGTACCCGTGGAAGACACAGCACCCCTTTTTGGACGGAGAGAGTAATCCTGGAGGACATAGCACCCATTTATTGAATGGCGAGAGTACCCATGGAGGACACAGCACCCCATTGTAGACGGAAAGAGTACCCCTGGAGGACACAGCACCTCTTTATGGATGGAGAGAGTACCAGTAGCACCCCTGGATGGACAATACAACACCTTTGGACGGACACCGCATGTCTGTCCAATAGAAGCTCCACAGCGGGAGGATGACGTTTTACCTTGTTGTGGGATCCGAGTAAGGTGGGAAATCCCGGTTCGGAACGTGAAATTTGGGTGGGTCCAGTTCCTGGAGAACCGGACCCGCTCATCTCTAGTTTTTTTTTTTCCCTTAAGGTATACCATACAACCTGTAGCTTTACTCTGAATAGCAGTTCCTGAATTCTGTGTTCTGCAGTGGATGTACTAGAAGCGAAGGCTTACATCATAACCCTACATGTACATTCTGACACCACACAAAGACAGTTAATTGTCAGCTAGAAGGCACATGTAATCATTAACTACAATCTACAGGAAGCCTGTACTCTGTCAAAAGTGGTCTTTGTTTAACTTCAGTATAAATTATAAAATTTATATTGTCCAAAAACGGATCGGGACTAATTGGATACCCCCCATAGTTTCCTATTTTAAAAAATACCGGAGAATTTTTTTAAATTTTATTATCTTATATTAACTATTATAATATTTTCTACAACCATATTTTGCATATAACACATGATGCCAAAATTCTAGGGGCTACATTTACAATGCAGTGATTTTCAAAGCCACTGGACCTGATTCAGAAGTGGACACTGCTGCATCCACTCTAGCGTCTGTTGCTGGAGTCGGGGCTGCAATAATATGCAAATGCTAGTTTTACCTTCCCTCTTGTGTACTAGCATGCGCCTGCAAATACTGAGACACTAAGGGGTAAATTTACTAAGATGATAGCAACCAATCAGATTCCAGGTTTTATCTTCTAGAAGGTGCTAGATAAATGAAAAGTAGAATCTGATTGGTTGCTATGGGCAACATCCCATCTTAAATAGAACTCCCATCTTAGTAAATTTTCCCCTATCTTTCTGCACTCATGGACACTGTAACACCACCGGTGGTTCTAGACAGTCCACCATTGGCGCACCATCATGTACACCATCGCCACTTGCATCTGCCCTATGGAGGGTGCAGTGCCTTCATCTGACAATGGCCTCTGTGGATCAGCCACAACATCTAAGATTGCAAATGCTTTCACTGACATCAAAAACACTCCCAAAACACACCCACAAGATGGGCTTTATTCTGGGGGTTTTCTTACGTTCACTTCAGGTCACCTCGAATTCACCACCCAGGAATGGGATCCCTGGGGTCATTGACCCCCCCTCCCCCCTTGACATGCGCAACAGAAAATGGGGTATGGCCACACTGGAAAGGGACGTGGCCTTGCAGCCGGACCCCATTTCCATCACTCTGGGGGCGTCCAGGAGATGCTGATCTACCCTGGACACTCATCTGGCTGCACTGCCAGCTCCTACACTGTGACAGGAGCCGAGTGCTGCACATAATGTCATAGTGCAGCACCCGGTTCCTGTCACTGAGGTCGGCATTTTGGTTTCACCCAGGTGCGGCCCAGACATCCTAGTGGCGCCACTGTATACAGGACGTGTTTACTATACAGAATTAATTTGTTATACAAGAAGTGCCTCTGAAGCTTTTTGTTCAGCATGACTGCAGCAAAAGGTCTCTAATGCATTGAACCTGATGGTTTTCTACACCACCATCGCAGATGCATGGCTCAAGTTCATGAAGTAATGGTTCATATACTGCTGTGCTGGGGTATCAGACAAAAAAGGGACAATATATTACAGTGAAAAAAGTAGACTCTTGTGTGAGGACAAAAGTGAAAACAGTGAAAATTGTATAATGGACAGACACCACTTTACAAATACCATTAGCAAAGGTTTCACTTTCCAAGGTGCAGGAGGCAATTACCTAGCACTAACTGCTAGGTGAACTCTGCGTTTATGGCATTAAATGTGGGTTCCTGTGCCCAGCAGGGATGTTGATTACTGCACTTGATATGTGACCTCCGTATACACAGACACAAAAGACTATCCCTTCTGCTGCATATGTGGTCAATGATGTGGACTGCCTGGGACTAAAATTGTTTAGCCACCATCCGTAAATACGTCACCTCAACTTTAAATCATTATTAGGACCAGTGCTGAAAGTAGGGTGGTATGGAGTACCACTAAGAAATATGGTGGTGTTACACAGTACCACCAGCCCACTGCTGGGGCATAATTTATAAGGGGCATTTTTGTGTGTGGAACATAAAATGGTGTCAGTGGCATAAGTGTGTGTGGCATAATATGTAATAGGCAGTACGGAGTGTGGTATAATATGTAAGGCATTACAGTGTGTGGCATAATGGGCATTATGGTGTCTGGCGTAATGTGTAATGGGTGTTACGATATGTGGCATAATGTGTAATGGGCATTAGGGTGTGTGGCATAATGTGCAATAAGCATTACTGTGTGTGGGATAATGTGTAAGAAGCATTACAGTGTGTGGGATAATGTGTAATGGGCATTACGGTGTTTGGCATAATGTGTCAGGGGCATTACGGTGTGTGGCATAATGTGGCCATGCCCCTATTGTCATGTAGCCACTCCCCTAGTTTTGTGTGACCACGCCCCCTCATGAGACGTGAACATGCCCATTTTTATTATCAGTACCACTAAGAAAAAATTTCTACTTGCACCACTGATTAGGACATTATAGAAAATAACCCTGACACTAGGAAAAGCAGGATTTCTGAAGATTTGTAAGTTGTTTCTGTGACCAGATGACCTCGCTTCTCCAGGCAAACACAGATTTTTGTCCACTGACTTGGAATAGAGGGTAGTTACTCGTCGCTGAGTAATCTGAGCGGGCTTACTTCACCACTCCTCGGTATTCCCTCTCACTGTAGTCAGTAAGTGCCTGTTACTGACTCCACCCACTGATCAGTGAGTGGGTAATTCACTGCCACCACCTGGCTCCTACCATCGGCACCTGGAATCCCCTACCTCTGGGTATACGTGGACATGCGGCTGCAACACCTCCTTGTTGGTTTTGACTAACTCCCACTGTTCCCTCACTATCTGCATGGGTAGCTGGCAGAGTGCTTGGAGACACTGCATTCAATTCAGGACAGCCAAAAATGGAACAGTGGTTTTCACTATTCAAGTGGTCACAGGATACAGCAGATGAAGACGTCTTGTAGCAAGTAGATGTTTATTGCTCAAACAATTTGTACTACATATGTACTACAGAAGTTTTCTCCTATCTGACAGTCAGAGAATAGATATTCCCAGAGCCACATCAGCCCTTTATATAGCCAGAAGACACAATACTGCATGTTGTAATCCTCCGTCATATCCCTCTAGGACTCGCATACTAATTGGGCCAACCATCTTACAAAATATAAATAAATCAATTTTACATTTCAAAAGGAGCTAACCAGTCCCTCCTTGCTTATACATCTACAACCAAACACAATCTGATTTATACTTTTTTTTTTTAGAAAACTTCACCCTGAATGTGCACCAAAACCCCTGCTAGCCTGACAATTACCATATAAGTTCCTATGCCACAGAAGATTGGAATTCCTCGTACAATAAAATACTCTTGAAACTATAAGTGCATAGTCTATACATTTATAAATGTGTTTCCACAACTCTACACAGTGCATTAAATATAATGGGCTTAATTCAGACCTGATTGTAGAAGCAAATTTGTTAGCAAATGGGCAAAACCATGTGCACTGCAGGGGGGGGGCAGATATAACATGTGCAAAGAGAGTTAGATTGGGAGTGGTTTGTTCAAATTGAAATCTTAATTGCAGTGTAAAAATAAAGCAGCTAGTGTTTACCATGCACAGAAACAATATAACCCACCCAAATCTAACTCTCTGTGCACATGTTATATCTACCCCCCCCCCCCCCCCTGCAGTGCACATGGTTTTGCCCATCTGCTAACAAATTTGCTGCTACGATCAGGTCTGAATTAGGCCCAATATGTTAAAATACATTATTACATATACATTTACAGTACATGGCACCTAGATCAGATCGTTTTTATGAACATGGCACAATGGATTAGACCTTGCATTGCTATTGCTGCATTGCTATTGTGACCAATGCGGTCATCTTGACCGCATGGGTCGCATCTCCGGCCACAGTCTCAACTAATGCAGAAAGCATACCTCCCAACTATTCGGACCCTGTCCCGCTGTCCCACCCGCGGGCACCAGTGTCCCGCGGGTGAGGAGGCAGTTGGGGGAGGCTTTGATTACCCACTGCTCTGCTCTGCAAAGCAGCCGGTGATCACTGAATACATGCTGTGCGCACGCGCACGGCATGTATTCAGAGCTAGGAGGGGAGCGGGGGCTGCCCAGCTGCTCGGGGAGCGCTGGGCGCGCCCCCAAAAGGCAGAAAAATGGGCCGTTTGGCGAGGCCACGCCCACTCGAGTGAGGCCACGCCCATCGTGCGCGAGGCCACGCCCCCTTTTCGAGAGTCCCGCTTTAAACCAGGCAAAAGTTGGGAGGTATGAGTAAGTGTGTCACGCAACGGACTCTGGGGGAGATGTACTAAGCCTGAAAAGTGATAAATTTCACAGTGATAAACTGCCAGACAATCAGCTCCTAACTACCATGTCACTGGCTGTGTTTGAAAAATGACAGTTAGGAGCAGATTGGCTAGTACTTTATCACCGTGATATTTATCACTTTTCAAGGCTTAGTACATCTGGCCCTCTGACTCCCTCTCCCTGGACCCAGCGCTATCACTTCAGTTGCTGCGGCACTCCTGCTGGCTACTACAGTATACATAAATATATTGAGCCCAGTTAGCTGCTGGTGATTTGGCGCCTATTCCTGATTTCTGCACTGCATGAGTGCCACCATGATGGGTTTATCTGTTGACTTTGGTTTCTCCCAATAACAGAAGGACTAGCTTCCACCTGACTAGAGGCTCCAAGGACTAATCAGAGCACCATATTTAAACCACTTAATTGCATTTGCTCATTGCCAGTACAATTTGTATCTTACCAGTTCCTGGTCCAGTACCAGCTTCTCCTTTTTCTGATTCCTGGTTTGATTGCTGAACTTATCGTCATCTGGTGCACATTGCATTGTGCACGCTCTAGTTCTCAGCTCATCAATTCCTGTTCTCTGCTCCAGTTTACTTAGCTGTGCCACACTTCTAATCATCTCCAGACTAGATTGTGCAAGTATCACGGGCGTAACTAGGGTTTTTGGAGCCCAGGGCAAGATGTAAAATGGCGCACCCCCCCAAAAAAAAAAAACATAGCAAAAGAAGCATGTGCGCGCGCCTTCGGCGCGCGTGGCACAAAATGGGCGTGATCACAAACCAAAAGGGGTGTGGCCATGCTCCAGAAGGGGTGTGGCCACCGAAAATGGCCCACAGTGCCAGTTACATTGCCCCACAGTGCCAGATACAATGCCCCACAGTGCCAGATACAATGCCCCACAGTGCCAGTTACATTGCCCCACAGTGCCAGATACAATGCCCCACAGTGCCAGTTACATTGCCCCACAGTGCCAGATACAATGCCCCACAGTGCCAGTAACATTGCCCCCCAGTGCCAGATACAATGCCCCACAGTGCCGGATACATGCCCCACAGTGCCAGTTACATTGCCCCACAGTGCCAGATACAATGCCCCACAGTGCCAGTTACATTGCCCCCCAGTGCCAGATAAAATGCCCCACAGTGTCGGATACATGCCCCACAGTGCCAGTTACATTGCCCCACAGTGCCAGATACATTTCCCCACAGTGCCAGTAACATTGCCCCCCCGTGCCAGATACAATTCCCCACAGTGCCGGATACATGCCCCACAGTGCCAGTTACATTGCCCCACAGTGCCAGATACAATGCCCCACAGTGCCAGTTACATTGCCCCCCAGTGCCAGATACAATGCCCCACAGTGCCGTATACATGCCCCACAGTGCCAGTTACATTGCCCCACAGTGCCAGATACAATGCCCCACAGTGCCAGATACATGCCCCACAGTGCCAGTTACATTGCCCCCCAGTGCCGGATACATGCCCCACAGTGCCAATTGCATTGCCCCCCAGTGCCAGATACAATGCCCCACAGTGTCGGATACATGCCCCACAGTGCCAGTTACATTGCCCCACAGTGCCAGATACAATGCCCCACAGTGCCAGATACCTGCCCCACAGTGCCAGATACATGCCCCACAGTGCCAGTTACATTGTCCCACAGTGCCAGATACAATGCCCCACAGTGCCAGATACAATGCCCCACAGTGCCAGTTACATACATTGCCCCACAGTGCCAGATACAATGCCCCCCAGTGCCAGTAACATTGCCCCCCAGTGCCAGATACAATGCCCCACAGTGCCGGATACATGCCCCACAGTGCCAGTTACATTGCCCCACAGTGCCAGATACAGTGCCCCACAGTGCCAGTTACATTGCCCCCCAGTGCCAGATACAATGCCCCACAGTGCCGGATACATGCCCCACAGTGCCAGTTACATTGCCCCACAGTGCCAGATACAATGCCCCACAGTGCCAGACACATGCCCCACAGTGCCAGTTACATTGCCCCACAGTGCCGGATACATGCCCCACAGTGCCAGATACATGCCACACAGTGCCAGTTACATTGTCCCACAGTGCCAGATACAATGCCCCACAATGCCAGTTACATTGTCCCACAGTGCCAGTTACATTGCCCCACAGTGCCAGATACAATGCCCCACAGTGCCAGTTACATTGCCCCCCATTGCCAGATACAATGCCCCACAGTGCCAGATACATTGCCCCACAGTGCCAGTTACATTGCCCCACAGTGCCAGATACAATGCCCCACAGTGCCAGATACATGCCCCACAGTGCCAGTTACATTGCCCCACAGTGCCGGATACATGCCCCACAGTGCCAATTGCATTGCCCCCCATTGCCAGATACAATGCCCCACAGTGCCAGTTACATGACCCACAGTGCCAGTTACATTGCCCCACAGTGCCAGATACAATGCCCCACAGTGCCAGATACATGCCCCACAGTGCCAGATACATGCCCCACAGTGCCAGTTACATTGCCCCACAGTGCCAGATACAATGCCCCACAGTGCCAGTTACATTGCCCCACAGTGCCAGTTACATTGCCCCACAGTGCTAGATACAATGCCCCACTGTGCCAGTTACATACCTCACTGTGCCAGATACATGCCCCACACTGTGCCTGATACATGCCCCACTGTGCCAGTTACATGCCCCACTGTGCCAGTGACATGCCCCACTGTGCCAGTTACATGTCCCACTGTGCTCTCTCTCTCACCCCCCCCCCCCCGGTCACTTACCGAGTCCATCTGCTAGGGCTTTCAGCGGCGGTGAGGGGAGGGAGAGACGGTGCGCTCTCCTCCCCTCACATTTCGGCTTTCGGCGTGACGGGGGCGAGTGGGGCATGATGCCCTGGCCGCCGGCGGCGCCCCCCTCTCCTGGGCCTGCCAAGGCGCCCAGGGCACGTGCCCCACTCGCCCTACCCTAGATACGCCTCTGCCTCTGTAATACATATATTGAATGTAACTTATTAGGTTCTGTCTGGACTTATAGCAATCTCACTGGTCAGAACCAGATTCTGGCGGTTTAACTTTTCAATACTATCATAAATACACACATGACATCACAGGTAATTTGCATTTGAAGCCTACAAGCCACTAGCTATTACATTAGGCTATTTAGAGGCCTAAATCACTGGCAATTTGAGTTTGAACTTTTCACCAAAATTGAACTCCATTACATTTCCTCCGATGCTGCCATCCACTGACAGCAATAATGAGACAGTACTTTTGTTGCATCACTATTCAAGTTTCTTTCAACCACTATAATATTACATGTAATTTTAGCATGGGTGCCACAACCTGTTTGGTTGGGGAAGGAAGATATAATTTCATTTTTGGCGCCCCTAAATCACTGAATGTCGCCCCCTCAAGGGCAGCTGGACTTACCCACCACACATCTGATGACAGAGATTTATTTATTTATCTATCTATCTAATCTGTCTGTACACACTCATATGCACACATGAATGCAACATTAAGGGGCCCATTTACTGTTTATTAAGGTTTACACTTGATAAATACAATTTCTTATTGCAGCTATTTGGGAAATATGACATTTTCACCTAGATGTATTAACAATCACATCCAGGGATAGATGCCCCGATAGGAGCCCATCCCAGCAATGTGCAAACATAAAGTGATTGCATCAGGGATCACTTCCATAGGTGTGCGCAGGGGGGGTGCCTGGTGCGCACAGGCACCCCCTAATGTCTGGCACCCCGATCTCACATGCCTGATGCAGCGATCGCCGAGCAGGCTGATTTTTGTCCCCTCTGCGCTGCACCCTGTCGGGAATGCATTACTGACTGGATGCCTGGGTTAATCAAGGGTGCCACTGACACCGTCTTTCAAATTCCCAGCTCCACCATCACAAACAGTATGATGTGACGTGATTACGTCATGCTGATCGCATGCCCACCCGTCACACCCGCCACATACACACCTCTCTCCTTCTATGCTATGCCAACGCCAGCCACTGATGAGGAGCAGCATGCAGCCAGCGTTCCTCTTAGGAAGACAAATTCAATACTAGCAGACGGCCGGCAGCAGCATTGACACGTCACTCATTTTTCCAGCAGAATCAGTACTAGTCTGCGACTGTCAGTGTCAGTGAGTGACTGACTTGTAAGTAAGCTGCTGCAGCTTGCAGGGGAAAGAGAGGGGGAGCCAGACCAGGCTGAGGAGGAGCAGTGTAATTGCAATGTGTGCCATCAGGGGTGTTTGTTTGGTGCACACCACAACATCTGACAATGTACCTGCTTTATTAGGATTGGTACAAAGATGGATATTTTATATGTGTTGACCAACAATAGGTGGTACTAAACACACCCAAAAGGCGGTGCTAGACACCCCCCCCAATGGTGCACCCCCTAATAAAATGTGCTGCGCACGCCAGTGATCACTTTACTTTATGCTGCAGACCTACTATGCATGCGTGGTCATTAGACAATGCATGCATCAGTGGCTGTTACCGGGGAGGTATCCAGACAATCCCTCTCCCTGTAAATTGTGTGATATGTAGCCCATAAACTACAATAGCTAATGCCATCGCTACTGCGATGGGAAATGAAAATAGCAGCAGAAATCTATGATAGCTCCTGCAGTACCCTTGTAATACTTTCAGGGGAGGGGGTGCCACGAGGGAAGGGGGTAGGAGAACAAAATGGAGGAAGAGGTGAGTGAACATATGAAGTAGGAGATGAGAAGGGCACAGGGCTGGTCCCTAGGGAAGGGTCAGCCCACAGTAACTAGTCACACACTGTAGGGGTTGGAGGTGGGTGTAGAGGGGAGGAGGGCCCTGGAGGCAGACAGAGAAGGGCTGTGTGGAGAGAGAAGGTGGAGCAGCCAGAAGGGGTATCAGTGGCAAATGCACGATTTCTAGAGGGGGGGGGGGGTTTCCAAATGTAGTCCATAATCTCCCACTCTTCAAAACAATGGAGCAAGTGCGGGAGTCTGGGGGAGCGGTAGAAGAACCAAGAGGACAATTCAGACCTGATCGTAGCAGCAAATTTGTTAGCAGTTGGGCAAAACCATGGGGGTCATTCCGAGTTGATCGCTAGCTGCCGTTGTTCGCAGCGCAGCGATCAGGCAGTGCGCAGTGCGCACGCGCAACGTACTTTCACAGAAGCCGATGCAGTTTCACACAAGGTCAAGCGACGCTTTTCAGTCGCACTGCTGGCCGCTGAGTGATTGACAGGAATGGGGAGTTTCTGGGAGGTAACTGACCGTTTTCAGGGAGTGTGCTGAAAAATGCAGGCGTGTCAGATACAAACGCAGGCGTGCCTGGGGAAACGGGGGAGTGGCTGGCCGAACGCAGGGCGTGTTCGTGACGTCAAAACAGGAACTAAATAGTCTGAAGTGATCGCAAGCTAGGAGTAGGTCTGGAGCTACTCAGAACCTTTTTTGTAGCAGCGCTGCGATCCTTTCGTTGGCACTTCTACTAAGCTAAGATGCACTCCCAGAGGGCGGCGGCATAGCGTTTGCATGGCTGCTAAAAGCAGCTAGCGAGTGAACAACTCGGAATGAGGGCCCATGTGTACTGCAGGTGGGCAGCTATAACATGTGCAGAGAGAGTAGATTTGGGTGGGGTGTGTTCAAACTGAAATCTAAATTGCATTGTAGAAATAAAGCTGGCAGTATTTACTCTGCACAGAAACAAAATAACCCACCCAAATCTAACTCTCTCTGCAAATGTTATATCTGCCCCCCCTGCACTGCACATGGTTTTGCCCAACTGCTAAAAAATTTCCTGCTGCGATCAACTTGGAATTACCCCCCATGGTTTTGCCCAACTGCTAACAAATTTGCTGCTACGATCAGGTCTGAATTACCCCCCTAGTACAGATACTGAACATTAATGTCTTTTTATACACTGGTTACTGGATGGAATACAGTAATACAGGTTGAGTATCCCTTATCCAAAATGCCTGGGACCAGAGGTATTTTGGATATCGGATTTTTCCGTATTTTGGAATAATTGCATACTATAATGAGATATCATGTTTATGGGACCTAAATCTAAGCACAGAATGCATTTATGTTTCATATAAACCTTATACACACAGCCTGAAGGTCATTTTCGCCAATATTTTTTATAACTTTGTGCATTAAAAAAAGTGTGTCTACATCCACACAATTCATTTATGTTCCATATACACCTTATATACACAGCCTGAAGGTCATTTAATACAATATTTTTAATAACTTTGTGTATTAAACAAAGTTTGTGAACATTGAGCCATCAAAAAACAAAGGTTTCACTATCTCACTCTCACTCAAAAAAGTCCGTATTTTGGAATATTACGTATTTCGGAATATTTGGATATGGGATACTCAACCTGTAATATTTAACATTTCTCTTACGTCCTAGAGGATACAGGGGATCCATTTAGTACCATGGGGTATAGACGGGTCCACTAGGAGCCTTGGGCACTTTAAGAATTTGATAGTGTGCGCTAGCTCCTCCCTCTATCCCCCTCCTACCAGACTCAGTTTAGAAAATGTGCCCAGAGGAGTCGGTCATGTCGCTGGAAGCTCCTGAAGAGTTTTCTGCATTTATTTTCTCTGTTTGTTATTTTCAGGCAGGACTGGATGGCACCAGCCTGCCTGCTTCGTGGGACTTTGGGGGGGGGGGCCCAACCTCTTGAAGGGTACATTCCCGCAGCACACCGCCACCCCTAACAGAGCTAGAAGAAAGAAGAGTGGTGAGTACTAAGTCGGCGTCCTGGTTAGCGGGTCGCCGCCCATTATGGCGGCATGAGGGTACAGAGACACACGGCTTCTACAGGGGCGGCGGAGTCTCAGGACTCAGTACACAGTTCAAATGCACCGCTTCTGAGAGAGCGAACTGAGTCTAAGTACACTACGGGTGTACACAGTACCCAGACTGGCATTACAGACTTAAAAGGCAATTGACTCCATTTTAAGCACTAAAAATTACCTCAGCCAGTTTAAAAAATCGGGGCTTCACTATGAGCGGATCCAGCAGCTCACCATTTTCCCTCTGCAGTGGACACAGACACTGACTAACAGTGACGCGCAGCTCCTCTTGAGAGATTCCAGATTACCTCAGCGGTACCAGGGGGTCATAGCAGGGAGGGAGCGTTTACTAGTGTACTAAGTCCCCAATCTGGGTATTTGGTTTGTGACCCGGCTAAGCTTGGCATTAGCAGTAAGGGCGCTGTGTGCTAGCTCCAGACTATCTCTGTGTCTCTCTTGAAGGGCTCTTTGTGGGTTAATTGTGCTTTTACTCCTGCAACATATACAGGACTCTGCAAATTTTATGGTGAAAGCCATAAAAGAAATAGGCTTGCTTAATGCACACTAGAGATGAGCGCCTGAAATTTTTCGGGTTTTGTGTTTTGGTTTTGGGTTCGGTTCCGCGGCCGTGTTTTGGGTTCGAACGCGTTTTGGCAAAACCTCACCGAATTATTTTTGTCGGATTCGGGTGTGTTTTGGATTCGGGTGTTTTTTTCCAAAAACACTAAAAAACAGCTTAAATCATAGAATTTGGGGGTCATTTTGATCCCAAAGTATTATTAACCTCAAAAACCATAATTTACACTCATTTTCAGTCTATTCTGAATACCTCACACCTCACAATATTATTTTTAGTCCTAAAATTTGCACCGAGGTCGCTGTGTGAGTAAGATAAGCGACCCTAGTGGCCGACACAAACACCGGGCCCATCTAGGAGTGGCACTGCAGTGTCACGCAGGATGTCCCTTCCAAAAAACCCTCCCCAAACAGCACATGACGCAAAGAAAAAAAGAGGCGCAATGAGGTAGCTGTGTGAGTAAGATTAGCGACCCTAGTGGCCGACACAAACACCGGGCCCATCTAGGAGTGGCACTGCAGTGTCACGCAGGATGGCCCTTCCAAAAAACCCTCCCCAAACAGCACATGACGCAAAGAAAAAAAGAGGCGCAATGAGGTAGCTGTGTGAGTAAGATTAGCGACCCTAGTGGCCGACACAAACACCGGGCCCATCTAGGAGTGGCACTGCAGTGTCACGCAGGATGGCCCTTCCAAAAAACCCTCCCCAAACAGCACATGACGCAAAGAAAAAAAGAGGCGCAATGAGGTAGCTGACTGTGTGAGTAAGATTAGCGACCCTAGTGGCCGACACAAACACCGGGCCCATCTAGGAGTGGCACTGCAGTGTCACGCAGGATGTCCCTTCCAAAAAACCCTCCCCAAACAGCACATGACGCAAAGAAAAAAAGAGGCGCAATGAGGTAGCTGTGTGAGTAAGATTAGCGACCCTAGTGGCCGACACAAACACCGGGCCCATCTAGGAGTGGCACTGCAGTGTCACGCAGGATGTCCCTTCCAAAAAACCCTCCCCAATCAGCACATGATGCAAAGAAAAAGAAAAGAAAAAAGAGGTGCAAGATGGAATTATCCTTGGGCCCTCCCACCCACCCTTATGTTGTATAAACAAAACAGGACATGCACACTTTAACCAACCCATCATTTCAGTGACAGGGTCTGCCACACGACTGTGACTGATATGACGGGTTGGTTTGGACCCCCCCCAAAAAAGAAGCAATTAATCTCTCCTTGCACAAACTGGCTCTACAGAGGCAAGATGTCCACCTCATCTTCACCCTCCGATATATCACCGTGTACATCCCCCTCCTCACAGATTATCAATTCGTCCCCACTGGAATCCACCATCTCAGCTCCCTGTGTACTTTGTGGAGGCAATTGCTGCTGGTCAATGTCTCCGCGGAGGAATTGATTATAATTCATTTTAATGAACATCATCTTCTCCACATTTTCTGGATGTAACCTCGTACGCCGATTGCTGACAAGGTGAGCGGCGGCACTAAACACTCTTTCGGAGTACACACTTGTGGGAGGGCAACTTAGGTAGAATAAAGCCAGTTTGTGCAAGGGCCTCCAAATTGCCTCTTTTTCCTGCCAGTATAAGTACGGACTGTGTGACGTGCCTACTTGGATGCGGTCACTCATATAATCCTCCACCATTCTATCAATGTTGAGAGAATCATATGCAGTGACAGTAGACGACATGTCCGTAATCGTTGTCAGGTCCTTCAGTCCGGACCAGATGTCAGCATCAGCAGTCGCTCCAGACTGCCCTGCATCACCGCCAGCGGGTGGGCTCGGAATTCTGAGCCTTTTCCTCGCACCCCCAGTTGCGGGAGAATGTGAAGGAGGAGATGTTGACAGGTCGCGTTCCGCTTGACTTGACAATTTTGTCACCAGCAGGTCTTTCAACCCCAGCAGACCTGTGTCTGCCGGAAAGAGAGATCCAAGGTAGGCTTTAAATCTAGGATCGAGCACGGTGGCCAAAATGTAGTGCTCTGATTTCAACAGATTGACCACCCGTGAATCCTTGTTAAGCGAATTAAGGGCTGCATCCACAAGTCCCACATGCCTAGCGGAATCGCTCCGTGTTAGCTCCTTCTTCAATGCCTCCAGCTTCTTCTGCAAAAGCCTGATGAGGGGAATGACCTGACTCAGGCTGGCAGTGTCTGAACTGACTTCACGTGTGGCAAGTTCAAAGGGCATCAGAACCTTGCACAACGTTGAAATCATTCTCCACTGCACTTGAGACAGGTGCATTCCATCTCCTATATCGTGCTCAATTGTATAGGCTTGAATGGCCTTTTGCTGCTCCTCCAACCTCTGAAGCATATAGAGGGTTGAATTCCACCTCGTTACCACTTCTTGCTTCAGATGATGGCAGGGCAGGTTCAGTAGTTTTTGGTGGTGCTCCAGTCTTCTGTACGTGGTGCCTGTACGCCGAAAGTGTCCCGCAATTTTTCTGGCCACCGACAGCATCTCTTGCACGCCCCTGTCGTTTTTTAAAAAATTCTGCACCACCAAATTCAAGGTATGTGCAAAACATGGGACGTGCTGGAATTTGCCCATATTTAATGCACACACAATATTGCTGGCGTTGTCCGATGCCACAAATCCACAGGAGAGTCCAATTGGGGTAAGCCATTCCGCGATGATCTTCCTCAGTTGCCGTAAGAGGTTTTCAGCTGTGTGCGTATTCTGGAAAGCGGTGATACAAAGCGTAGCCTGCCTAGGAAAGAGTTGGCGTTTGCGAGATGCTGCTACTGGTGCCGCCGCTGCTGTTCTTGCGGCGGGAGTCCATACATCTACCCAGTGGGCTGTCACAGTCATATAGTCCTGACCCTGCCCTGCTCCACTTGTCCACATGTCCGTGGTTAAGTGGACATTGGGTACAACTGCATTTTTTAGGACACTGGTGAGTCTTTTTCTGACGTCCGTGTACATTCTCGGTATCGCCTGCCTAGAGAAGTGGAACCTAGATGGTATTTGGTAACGGGGGCACACTGCCTCAATAAATTGTCTAGTTCCCTGTGAACTAACGGCGGATACCGGACGCACGTCTAACACCAACATAGTTGTCAAGGACTCAGTTATCCGCTTTGCAGTAGGATGACTGCTGTGATATTTCATCTTCCTCGCAAAGGACTGTTGAACAGTCAATTGCTTACTGGAAGTAGTACAAGTGGGCTTACGACTTCCCCTCTGGGATGACCATCGACTCCCAGCGGCAACAACAGCAGCGCCAGCAGCAGTAGGCGTTACACGCAAGGATGCATCGGAGGAATCCCAGGCAGGAGAGGACTCGTCAGACTTGCCAGTGACATGGCCTGCAGGACTATTGGCATTCCTGGGGAAGGAGGAAATTGACACTGAGGGAGTTGGTGGGGTGGTTTGCGTGAGCTTGGTTACAAGAGGAAGGGATTTACTGGTCAGTGGACTGCTTCCGCTGTCACCCAAAGTTTTTGAACTTGTCACTGACTTATTATGAATGCGCTGCAGGTGACGTATAAGGGAGGATGTTCCGAGGTGGTTAACGTCCTTACCCCTACTTATTACAGCTTGACAAAGGGAACACACGGCTTGACACCTGTTGTCCGCATTTCTGGTGAAATACCTCCACACCGAAGAGCTGATTTTTTTGGTATTTTCACCTGGCATGTCAACGGCCATATTCCTCCCACGGACAACAGGTGTCTCCCCGGGTGCCTGACTTAAACAAACCACCTCACCATCAGAATCCTTCTGGTCAATTTCCTCCCCAGCGCCAGCAACACCCATATCCTCCTCATCCTGGTGTACTTCAACACTGACATCTTCAATCTGACTATCAGGAACTGGACTGCGGGTGCTCCTTCCAGCACTTGCAGGGGGCATGCAAATAGTGGAAGGCGCATGCTCTTCACGTCCAGTGTTGGGAAGGTCAGGCATCGCAACCGACACAATTGGACTCTCCTTGTGGATTTGGGATTTCAAAGAACGCACAGTTCTTTGCGGTGCTTTTGCCAGCTTGAGTCTTTTCAGTTTTCTAGCGAGAGGCTGAGTGCTTCCATCCTCATGTGAAGCTGAACCACTAGCCATGAACATAGGCCAGGGCCTCAGCCGTTCCTTGCCACTCCGTGTGGTAAATGGCATATTGGCAAGTTTACGCTTCTCCTCCGACAATTTTATTTTAGGTTTTGGAGTCCTTTTTTTTCTGATATTTGGTGTTTTGGATTTGACATGCTCTGTACTATGACATTGGGCATCGGCCTTGGCAGACGACGTTGCTGGCATTTCATCGTCTCGGCCATGACTAGTGGCAGCAGCTTCAGCACGAGGTGGAAGTGGATCTTGATCTTTCCCTAATTTTGGAACCTCAACTTTTTTGTTCTCCATATTTTATAGGCAGAACTAAAAGGCACCTCAGGTAAACAATGGAGATGGATGGATTGGATACTAGTATACAATTATGGACGGACTGCCACGGTTAGGTGGTATAAAAAAACCACGGTTAGGTGGTATATATTGTAATACAATTATGGATGGACGGACTGCCTGCCGAGTGCCGACACAGAGGTAGCCACAGCCGTGAACTACCGCACTGTACACTGGTTGATAAAGAGATAGTAGTATACTCGTAACAACTAGTATGACTGACTATGACGGTATAAAGAATGAAAAAAAAACCACGGTTAGGTGGTATATATTGTAATACAATTATGGATGGACGGACTGCCTGCCGAGTTCCGACACAGAGGTAGCCACAGCCGTGAACTACCGCACTGTACACTGGTTGATAAAGAGATAGTAGTATACTCGTAACAACTAGTATGACTGACTATGACGGTATAAAGAATGAAAAAAAACCCACGGTTAGGTGGTATATATTATAATACAATTATGGATGGACGGACTGCCTGCCGACTGCCGACACAGAGGTAGCCACAGCCGTGAACTACCGCACTGTACACTGGTTGATAAAGAGATAGTAGTATACTCGTAACAACTAGTATGACACTATGACGGTATAAAGAATGAAAAAAAAAACCACGGTTAGGTGGTATATATTATAATAATACAATTATGGATGGACGGACTGCCTGCCGAGTTCCGACACAGAGGTAGCCACAGCCGTGAACTACCGCACTGTACACTGGTTGATAAAGAGATAGTAGTATACTCGTAACAACTAGTATGACTGACTATGACGGTATAAAGAATGAAAAAAAACCCACGGTTAGGTGGTATATATTGTAATACAATTATGGATGGACGGACTGCCTGCCGAGTTCCGACACAGAGGTAGCCACAGCCGTGAACTACCGCACTGTACACTGGTTGATAAAGAGATAGTAGTATACTCGTAACAACTAGTATGACACTATGACGGTATAAAGAATGAAAAAAAAACCACGGTTAGGTGGTATATATTATAATACAATTATGGATGGACGGACTGCCTGCCGACTGCCGACACAGAGGTAGCCACAGCCGTGAACTACCGCACTGTACACTGGTTGATAAAGAGATAGTAGTATACTCGTAACAACTAGTATGACACTATGACGGTATAAAGAATGAAAAAAAAACCACGGTTAGGTGGTATATATTATAATACAATTATGGATGGACGGACTGCCTGCCGAGTGCCGACACAGAGGTAGCCACAGCCGTGAACTACCGCACTGTACACTGGTTGATAAAGAGATAGTAGTATACTCGTAACAACTAGTATGACTGACTATGACGGTATAAAGAATGAAAAAAAAACCACGGTTAGGTGGTATATATTATAATACAATTATGGATGGACGGACTGCCTGCCGACTGCCGACACAGAGGTAGCCACAGCCGTGAACTACCGCACTGTACACTGGTTGATAAAGAGATAGTAGTATACTCGTAACAACTAGTATGACACTATGACGGTATAAAGAATGAAAAAAAAACCACGGTTAGGTGGTATATATTATAATACAATTATGGATGGACGGACTGCCTGCCGACTGCCGACACAGAGGTAGCCACAGCCGTGAACTACCGCACTGTACACTGGTTGATAAAGAGATAGTAGTATACTCGTAACAACTAGTATGACACTATGACGGTATAAAGAATGAAAAAAAAACCACGGTTAGGTGGTATATATTATAATACAATTATGGATGGACGGACTGCCTGCCGACTGCCGACACAGAGGTAGCCACAGCCGTGAACTACCGCACTGTACTGTGTCTGCTGCTAATATAGACTGGTTGATAAAGAGATAGTATACAACAATATACTACTATACTGGTGGTCAGGCACTGGTCACCACTAGTCACACTGGCAGTGGCACTCCTGCAGCAAAAGTGTGCACTGTTTAATTTTAAATTAATATAATATTATGTACTCCTGGCTCCTGCTATAACAACCTGCAGTGCTCCCCAGTCTCCCCCACAATTATTATAAGCTTTTATACATTGATGTGCAGCACACTGGGCTGAGCTGAGTGCACACAGACTGAGTCACACTGTGTGACTGCTGTGTATCGTTTTTTTCAGGCAGAGAACGGATATAGCAGAGAACGGATATATTAAATAAAAGTTAACTTAACAACAACTGCACTGGTCACTGTGGTAAACTCTGTCTGCACAATCTCTCTCTCTCTCTCTCTCTCTTCTAATCTATTCTAATGGAGAGGACGCCAGCCACGTCCTCTCCCTATCAATCTCAATGCACGTGTGAAAATGGCGGCGACGCGCGGCTCCTTATATAGAATCCGAGTCTCGCGAGAATCCGACAGCGTCATGATGACGTTCGGGCGCGCTCGGGTTAACCGAGCAAGGCGGGAAGATCCGAGTCGCTCGGACCCGTGAAAAAAAAAGTGAAGTTCGTGCGGGTTCGGATTCAAAGAAACCGAACCCGCTCATCTCTAATGCACACACCACTGCTATGGCAGTGTCAGCATGCAGAGGCTTATGGCTACGCCAGTGGACTGCCGACACGGATTCCAGGAAAGGCGTGGAAGGCCTACCCTTCACAGGAGAGGCCTTATTTGGAGATGAACTAGACAAATGGATCTCCAAAGCTACTGCAGGTAAGTCCACATATCTTCCTTCAGCAGCTCCCCCAGCAAGGAAGGCTTACTCAGGACCTAATCTACAGTGCTTTTCGGACTGCCAAGTTCAAGGGCACAACCAGAGGTTCTTCTACAGCCACCAGAGGCGCTAGAGGTAAACCACGAAAACCAGCAACTGCAGGTTCACAGGAACAGAGCTCAAGTTCTGCTTCCTCAAAGCCTTCAGCATGACGGTGGACCGCGATGCCTGGAAAACTGGCAGGTGGTAGCCTGACTAAAATTTTTCAGTCACATCTTGACAATATCATGCCAGGATCCCTGGGTCATAGATCTTATTTCCCAGGGCTACAGACTGGAGCTTCAGGAGCTCCCACCTCACAGATTCTTCAAATCAGGCTTAACAGTTTCACAGGAAGCAACTATAACCTTACAGGACGCCATTCAAAAACTGGTACATACTCAGGTCATTGTTCCAGTTCCACCTCATCTGCAAAACAGGGGATATTATTCCAACCTGTTTGTAGTACCGAAACCGAACGGTTCGGTAAGGCCAATTTTGAATCTCAGGTCATTGAACCCGTACTTACGAGTGTTCAAATTCAAGATGGAGTCTCTGAGAGCGGGGATCTCAGGTCTGGAGGAGGGGGAATTCCTAGTGTCTCTGGATATCAAGGATCAAACCTTCACATTCTAATCTGCCCGCCTCATCAGGCTTATCTACGGTTTGCACTGCAGGACTGCGACTACCAGTTCCAGGCCCTGCCATTCGGTCTCTCCACGGCACCGAGAGGGTTCACCAAGGTAATGGCAGAGATGATGTTTCTACTCGACAAACAGGGAGTGAACATAATTCCATGGGGATATCCACAAATCAACATGATGGCCTCTCATCTCAACAAGAAGCTCAAGTGGTATTGTTCCAGGTCGAGAGACCCACAAGAGTGGCAGTAGACGCTCTGACAACTCCGTGGGTCTACCAGATGGTGTACGTGTTTCCTCCACTTCCTCTGATCCCAAGAATTCTAAAAAGAATGAGAAGGGAAAAGGTTCAAGCAATACTCATTGCTCCGGACTGGCCAAGAAGGGCCTGGTACGCGGACCTGCTGGAGATGCTCCTCAAAGATCCGTGGCCTCGGCCTCTTTGCGAGGATCTTCTGCAGCAGAGCCCATTCATCTATCAAGACCTACTGCGGCTGCGTTTAACGGCATGGAGGTTGAACAGCTGATCCTAGCCAGGAGAGGGATTCCTGACAAGGTCCTCCCGACTATGATTTAAGCCGGGAAAGGGGTAACGTTTAAACATTACCACCGTATATGGAAGAAGTATGTCTCTTGGTGTGAGAGCAGACAATATTCTGTGATGGAATTTCATCTGGGACGTCTCCTGCTTTTTCTGCAGTCGGGAGTGGATGTGGGCCTATGCCTAGGTTCCATTAACGTCCAGATTTTGGCTTTGTCTGTTTTCTCTCAGAAACAATTGTCTTCTCTCCCTGAGGTCCAGATGTTCTTGAAAGGTGTTCTGCACATCCAGCCTCCCCTGTGCCTTCCACGGCACCTTGGGATCTCAATTTGGTGCTGCAGTTCCTCCAATCGGACTGGTTTGAACTGTTACAGGAGGTTGACGTAAAGTACCTTAAGTGGAAGTCCGTCACACTATTGGCCTTGGCCTCAGCAAGACGTGTGTCGGAACTAGGGGCGTTGTCTCACAAGAGTCCCTTCTTAATTTTCCATGAGAACAGAGCTGAACTGTGAACTGTGATGGACACCTCTGCTACTTCAAAGTCTTTGGATGTTGTGAGGGCTTTGAAATGGTATATAAAGATATTCAGCTTGTCACAGAAAATCCGACTCGCTGTTCGTTCTCTATGATCCCAATAAGATTGGGTGTCCTGCTTCAAAGCAGTCTATTGCATGCTGGATCAAGCTAACGATCCAGCATGCTTATTCCACGGCAGGATTGCCATGTCTAAAATCTTTACAGGCCCACTCTACTAGGTCGGTGGGTTCATCTTGGGCGGCTGCACGGGGAATCTCGGCTTTACAGCTCTGCCGAGCAGCTACTTGCTCAGGTTCGAACATGTTTGCAAAGTTCTACAAGTTCGATACTTTGGCTTCTGAGGACCTTCAGTTTGGTCAATCAGTTCTGCAGGAACCTCAGCACTCTCCCACCCGGTTTGGGAGCTTTGGTGCTTCCCCATGGTACTAAATGGATTCCCAGTATCCTCAAGGATGTAAGAGAAAATAGGATTTTAATTACCTACCAGTAAATCCTTTTCTCGTAGTCCGTAGAGGATACTGGGCGCCCGCCCAGTGCTTTGTTGTTCCTGCATTGTTACTTGGTTAAGTATTCTGGTTTGTTCAGCCGTTGCTGTTCATGTTTCAAGTTTGGTTAGCATATCTTTCCTATTGTTCTGTGTGTGCTGGTTCGTAATAAAAGTGGTGAGATTATCTATCCTTCTCTCAAAGTATGTCCGTCTCCTCGGGCACAGTTTCCTAGACTGAGTCTGGTAGGAGGGGCATAGAGGGAGGAGCCAGTGCACACTATCAAATTCTTAAAGTGCCCAAGGCTCCTAGTGGACCCATCTATACCCCATGGTACTAAAAGGATTCCCAGTATCCTCTACTGACTACGAGAAAAGGATTTACCGGTAGGTAATTAAAATCCTTTTTATAGATGGTCTATAAAGATGAGCGGGTTCGGTTCCTCGGAATCCGAACCCGCCCGAACTTCAGTTTTTTTTACACGGGGCCGAGCGACTCGGATCTTCCCGCCTTGCTCGGTTAACCCGAGCGCGCCCGAACGTCATCATCCCGCTGTCGGATTCTCGCGAGGCTCGGATTCTATCGCGAGACTCGGATTCTATATAAGGAGCCGCGCGTCGCCGCCATTTTCACACGTGCATTGAGATTGATAGGGAGAGGACGTGGCTGGCGTCCTCTCCGTTTAGAGTGACTACTAGTACTAGAGAGAGACACAAATTTTGGGGAGCATATAGGAGGAGTACTACTTGCTGCTGATAGTGTGACCAGTGACCAGTGCCACCAGTTTAATTAATCCGTTCTCTGCCTGAAAAAAAACGATACACAGTGTGACACAGTCACACATACCATATCTGTGCTCAGCCCAGTGTGCTGCATCATATACTGTATATCATTATCTGACTGCTGAGTGCTCACTGCTCACACAGCTTAATTGTGGGGGAGACTGGGGAGCAGTTATAGCAGGAGTACATATTTTAAGTACAGTGCACACTTTTGCTGCCAGAGTGCCACTGCCAGTGTGCCTGACCAGTGACCACTGACCACCAGTATTGTGATTGTCTGCTGACCACCAGTATATTGTGATTGTCTGCCTGAAAAAGTTAAACACTCGTCGTGTGATGTTTTTATAAACGCATTCTGCAGACAGTGTCCAGCAGGTCCGTCATTACATAATATATACCTGTCCGGCTGCAGTACTAGTGTGATATATATATATATTTTAATTTTATCTCATTATCATCCAGTCTATATTAGCAGCAGACACAGTACGGTAGTCCACGGCTGTAGCTACCTCTGTGTCGGCAGTCGCTCGTCCATCCATAATTGTATACCACCTACCCGTGGTTTTTTTTTTCCCTATCTTCTTGATACTAGTAGCTTACTTTAGGAGTCTGCAGTGCTGACAGACAGTGTCCAGCAGGTCCGTCATTACATAATATATACCTGTTCGGCTGCAGTACTAGTGTGATATATATATATATTTTAATTTTATCTCATTATCATCCAGTCTATATTAGCAGCAGACACAGTACGGTAGTCCACGGCTGTAGCTACCTCTGTGTCGGCAGTCGCTCGTCCATCCATAATTGTATACCACCTACCCGTGGTTTATTTTTTTTTCCTATCTTCTTGATACTAGTAGCTTACTTTAGGAGTCTGCAGTGCTGACAGACAGTGTCCAGCAGGTCCGTCAGTACATAATATATACCTGTCCGGCTGCAGTACTAGTGTGATATATATATATATTTTAATTTTATCTCATTATCATCCAGTCTATATTAGCAGCAGACACAGTATGGTAGTCCACGGCTGTAGCTACCTCTGTGTCGGCAGTCGCTCGTCCATCCATAATTGTATACCACCTACCCGTGGTTTTTTTTTTTCTATCTTCTTGATACTAGTAGCTTACTTTAGGAGTCTGCAGTGCTGAGTCTGACAGACAGTGTCCAGCAGGTCCGTCATTACATAATATATACCTGTCCGGCTGCAGTACTAGTGTGATATATATATATATATATTTTAATTTTATCTCATTATCATCCAGTCTATATTAGGAGCAGACACAGTACGGTAGTCCACGGCTGTAGCTACCTCTGTGTCGGCAGTCGCTCGTCCATCCATAAGTATACTAGTATCCATCCATCTCCATTGTTTAAATGAGGTGCCTTTTAGTTGTGCCTATTAAAATATGGAGAACAAAAATGTTGAGGTTCCAAAATTAGGGAAAGATCAAGATCGACTTCCACCTCGTGCTGAAGCTGCTGCCACTAGTCATGGCCGAGACGATGAAATGCCAGCAACGTCGTCTGCCAAGGCCGATGCCCAATGTCATAGTACAGAGCATGTAAAATCCAAAACACCAAATATCAGTAAAAAAAGGACTCAAAAATCTAAAATAAAATTGTCGGAGGAGAAGCGTAAACTTGCCAATATGCCATTTACCACACGGAGTGGCAAGGAACGGCTGAGGCCCTGGCCTATGTTCATGGCTAGTGGTTCAGCTTCACATGAAGATGGAAGCACTCAGCCTCTCGCTAGAAAAATGAAAAGACTCAAGCTGGCAAAAGCACCGCAAAGAACTGTGCGTTCTTCGAAATCCCAAATCCACAAGGAGAGTCCAATTGTGTCGGTTGCGATGCCTGACCTTCCCAACACTGGACGTGAAGAGCATGCGCCTTCCACCATTTGCACGCCCCCTGCAAGTGCTGGAAGGAGCACCCGCAGTCCAGTTCCTGATAGTCAGATTGAAGATGTCAGTGTTGAAGTACACCAGGATGAGGAGGATATGGGTGTTGCTGGCGCTGGGGAGGAAATTGACAAGGAGGATTCTGATGGTGAGGTGGTTTGTTTAAGTCAGGCACCCGGGGAGACACCTGTTGTCCGTGGGAGGAATATGGCCGTTGACATGCCTGGTGAAAATACCAAAAAAATCAGCTCTTCGGTGTGGAAGTATTTCAACAGAAATGCGGACAACATTTGTCAAGCCGTGTGTTGCCTTTGTCAAGCTGTAATAAGTAGGGGTAAGGACGTTAACCACCTCGGAACATCCTCCCTTATACGTCACCTGCAGCGCATTCATAATAAGTCAGTGACAAGTTCAAAAACTTTGGGCGACAGCGGAAGCAGTCCACTGACCAGTAAATCCCTTCCTCTTGTAACCAAGCTCACGCAAACCACCCCACCAACTCCCTCAGTGTCAATTTCCTCCTTCCCCAGGAATGCCAATAGTCCTGCAGGCCATGTCACTGGCAATTCTGACGAGTCCTCTCCTGCCTGGGATTCCTCCGATGCATCCTTGCGTGTAACGCCTACTGCTGCTGGCGCTGCTGTTGTTGCTGCTGGGAGTCGATGGTCATCCCAGAGGGGAAGTCGTAAGCCCACTTTTACTACTTCCACCAAGCAATTGACTGTCCAACAGTCCTTTGCGAGGAAGATGAAATATCACAGCAGTCATCCTGTTGCAAAGCGGATAACTGAGGCCTTGACAACTATGTTGGTGTTAGACGTGCGTCCGGTATCCGCCGTTAGTTCACAGGGAACTAGACAATTTCTTGAGGTAGTGCGCCCCCGTTACCAAATACCATCTAGGTTCCACTTCTCTAGGCAGGTGATACCGAGAATGTACACCGACGTCAGAAAAAGACTCACCAGTGTCCTAAAAAATGCAGTTGTACCCAATGTCCACTTAACCACGGACATGTGGACAAGTGGAGCAGGGCAGGGTCAGGACTATATGACTGTGACAGCCCACTGGGTAGATGTATGGACTCCCGCCGCAAGAACAGCAGCGGCGGCACCAGTAGCAGCATCTCGCAAACGCCAACTCTTTCCTAGGCAGGCTACGCTTTGTATCACCGGTTTCCAGAATACGCACACAGCTGAAAACCTCTTACGGCAACTGAGGAAGATCATCGCGGAATGGCTTACCCCAATTGGACTCTCCTGTGGATTTGTGGCATCGGACAACGCCAGCAATATTGTGTGTGCATTAAATATGGGCAAATTCCAGCACGTCCCATGTTTTGCACATACCTTGAATTTGGTGGTGCAGAATTTTTTAAAAAACGACAGGGGCATGCAAGAGATGCTGTCGGTGGCCAGAAGAATTGCGGGACACTTTCGGCGTACAGGCACCACGTACAGAAGACTGGAGCAACACCAAAAACGCCTGAACCTGCCCTGCCATCATCTGAAGCAAGAAGTGGTAACGAGGTGGAATTCAACCCTATATATGCTTCAGAGGTTGGAGGAGCAGCAAAAGGCCATTCAAGCCTATACAATTCAGCACGATATAGGAGGTGGAATGCACCTGTCTCAAGCGCAGTGGAGAATGATTTCAACGTTGTGCAAGGTTCTGCTGCCCTTTGAACTTGCCACACGTGAAGTCAGTTCAGACACTGCCAGCCTGAGTCAGGTCATTACCCTCATCAGGCTTTTGCAGAAGAAGCTGGAGACATTGAAGGAGGAGCTAACACGGAGCGATTCCGCTAGGCATGTGGGACTTGTGGATGGAGCCCTTAATTCGCTTAACAAGGATTCACGGGTGGTCAATCTGTTGAAATCAGATCACTACATTTTGGCCACCGTGCTCGATCCTAGATTTAAAACCTACCTTGGATCTCTCTTTCCGGCAGACACAAGTCTGCTGGGGTTCAAAGACCTGCTGGTGAGAAAATTGTCAAGTTAAGCGGAACGCGACCTGTCAACATCTCCTCCTTCACATTCTCCCGCAACTGGGGGTGCGAGGAAAAGGCTCAGAATTCCGAGCCCACCCGCTGGCGGTGATGCAGGGCAGTCTGGAGCGACTGCTGATGCTGACATCTGGTCCGGACTGAAGGACCTGACATCGATTACGGACATGTCGTCTACTGTCACTGCATATGATTCTCTCCCCATTGAAAGAATGGTGGAGGATTATATGAGTGACCGCATCCAAGTAGGCACGTCAGACAGTCCGTACTTATACTGGCAGGAAAAAGAGGCAATTTGGAGGCCCTTGCACAAACTGGCTTTATTCTACCTAAGTTGCCCTCCCACAAGTGTGTACTCCGAAAGAGTGTTTAGTGCCGCCGCTCACCTTGTCAGCAATCGGCGTACGAGGTTACTTCCAGAAAATGTGGAGAAGATGATGTTCATTAAAATGAATTATAATCAATTCCTCCGTGGAGACATTGACCAGCAGCAATTGCCTCCACAAAGTACACAGGGAGCTGAGATGGTGGATTCCAGTGGGGACGAATTGATAATCTGTGAGGAGGGGGATGTACATGGTGATATATCGGAGGATGATGATGAGGTGGACATCTTGCCTCTGTAGAGCCAGTTTGTGCAAGGAGAGATTAATTGCTTCTTTTTTGGTGGGGGTCCAAACCAACCCGTCATTTCAGTCACAGTCGTGTGGCAGACCCTGTCACTGAAATGATGGGTTGGTTAAAGTGTGCATGTCCTGTTTATACAACATAAGGGTGGGTGGGAGGGCCCAAGGACAATTCCATCTTGCACCTCTTTTTTCTTTCATTTTTCTTTGCGTCATGTGCTGTTTGGGGAGTATTTTTTTGAAGGGCCATCCTGCGTGACAATGCAGTGCCACTCCTAGATGGGCCAGGTGTTTGTGTCGGCCACTAGGGTCGCTTATCTTACTCACACAGCTACCTCATTGCGCCTCTTTTTTTCTTTGCGTCATGTGCTGTTTGGGGAGTGTTTTTTGGAAGGGCCATCCTGCGTGACACTGCAGTGCCACTCCTAGATGGGCCAGGTGTTTGTGTCGGCCACTAGGGTCGCTTAGCTTACTTACACAGCTACTTCATTGTGCCTCTTTTTTTCTTTGCGTCATGTGCTGTTTGGGGAGTGTTTTTTGGAAGGGCCATCCTGCGTGACACTGCAGTGCCACTCCTAGATGGGCCAGGTGTTTGTGTCGGCCACTAGGGTCGCTTATCTTACTCACACAGCTACCTCATTGCGCCTCTTTTTTTCTTTGCGTCATGTGCTGTTTGGGGAGTGTTTTTTGGAAGGGCCATCCTGCGTGACACTGCAGTGCCACTCCTAGATGGGCCAGGTGTTTGTGTCGGCCACTAGGGTCGCTTAGCTTACTCACACAGCTACCTCATTGCGCCTCTTTTTTTCTTTGCGTCATGTGCTGTTTGGGGAGTGTTTTTTGGAAGGGCCATCCTGCGTGACACTGCAGTGCCACTCCTAGATGGGCCAGGTGTTTGTGTCGGCCACTAGGGTCGCTTAGCTTACTCACACAGCTACCTCATTGCGCCTCTTTTTTTCTTTGCGTCATGTGCTGTTTGGGGAGTGTTTTTTGGAAGGGCCATCCTGCGTGACACTGCAGTGCCACTCCTAGATGGGCCAGGTGTTTGTGTCGGCCACTAGGGTCGCTTAGCTTACTCACACAGCTACCTCATTGCGCCTCTTTTTTTCTTTGCGTCATGTGCTGTTTGGGGAGTGTTTTTTGGAAGGGCCATCCTGCGTGACACTGCAGTGCCACTCCTAGATGGGCCAGGTGTTTGTGTCGGCCACTAGGGTCGCTTAGCTTACTCACACAGCTACCTCATTGCGCCTCTTTTTTTCTTTGCGTCATGTGCTGTTTGGGGAGTGTTTTTTGGAAGGGCCACCCTGCGTGACACTGCAGTGCCACTCCTAGAAGGGCCAGGTGTTTGTGTCGGCCACTAGGGTCGCTTAGCTTACTCACACAGCTACCTCATTGCGCCTCTTTTTTTCTTTGCGTCATGTGCTGTTTGGGGAGTGTTTTTTGGAAGGGCCATCCTGCGTGACACTGCAGTGCCACTCCTAGATGGGCCAGGTGTTTGTGTCGGCCACTAGGGTCGCTTAGCTTACTCACACAGCTACCTCATTGCGCCTCTTTTTTTCTTTGCGTCATGTGCTGTTTGGGGAGTGTTTTTTGGAAGGGCCACCCTGCGTGACACTGCAGTGCCACTCCTAGATGGGCCAGGTGTTTGTGTCGGCCACTAGGGTCGCTTAGCTTACTCACACAGCTACCTCATTGCGCCTCTTTTTTTCTTTGCGTCATGTGCTGTTTGGGGAGTGTTTTTTGGAAGGGCCATCCTGCGTGACACTGCAGTGCCACTCCTAGATGGGCCAGGTGTTTGTGTCGGCCACTAGGGTCGCTTAGCTTACTCACACAGCTACCTCATTGCGCCTCTGTTTTTCTTTGCGTCATGTGCTGTTTGGGGAGTGTTTTTTGGAAGGGCCATCCTGCGTGACACTGCAGTGCCACTCCTAGATGGGCCAGGTGTTTGTGTCGGCCACTAGGGTCGCTTAGCTTACTCACACAGCTACCTCATTGCGCCTCTTTTTTTCTTTGCGTCATGTGCTGTTTGGGGAGTGTTTTTTGGAAGGGCCATCCTGCGTGACACTGCAGTGCCACTCCTAGATGGGCCAGGTGTTTGTGTCGGGCACTAGGGTCGCTTAGCTTACTCACACAGCTACCTCATTGCGCCTCTTTTTTTCTTTGCGTCATGTGCTGTTTGGGGAGTGTTTTTTGGAAGGGCCATCCTGCGTGACACTGCAGTGCCACTCCTAGATGGGCCAGGTGTTTGTGTCGGCCACTAGGGTCGCTTAGCTTACTCACACAGCTACCTCATTGCGCCTCTTTTTTTCTTTGCGTCATGTGCTGTTTGGGGAGTGTTTTTTGGAAGGGCCATCCTGCGTGACACTGCAGTGCCACTCCTAGATGGGCCAGGTGTTTGTGTCGGCCACTAGGGTCGCTTAGCTTACTCACACAGCTACCTCATTGCGCCTCTTTTTTTCTTTGCGTCATGTGCTGTTTGGGGAGTGTTTTTTGGAAGGGCAACCCTGCGTGACACTGCAGTGCCACTCCTAGATGGGCCAGGTGTTTGTGTTGGCCACTAGGGTCGCTTAGCTTACTCACACAGCTACCTCATTGCGCCTCTTTTTTTCTTTGCGTCATGTGCTGTTTGGGGAGTGTTTTTTGGAAGGGCCATCCTGCGTGACACTGCAGTGCCACTCCTAGATGGGCCAGGTGTTTGTGTCGGCCACTAGGGTCGCTTAGCTTACTCACACAGCTACCTCATTGCGCCTCTGTTTTTCTTTGCGTCATGTGCTGTTTGGGGAGTGTTTTTTGGAAGGGCCATCCTGCGTGACACTGCAGTGCCACTCCTAGATGGGCCAGGTGTTTGTGTCGGCCACTAGGGTCGCTTAGCTTACTCACACAGCTACCTCATTGCGCCTCTTTTTTTCTTTGCGTCATGTGCTGTTTGGGGAGTGTTTTTTGGAAGGGCCATCCTGCGTGACACTGCAGTGCCACTCCTAGATGGGCCAGGTGTTTGTGTCGGCCACTAGGGTCGCTTAGCTTACTCACACAGCGACCTCGGTGCAAATTTTAGGACTAAAAATAATATTGTGAGGTGTGAGGTGTTCAGAATAGACTGAAAATGAGTGGAAATTATGGTTTTTGAGGTTAATATACTTTGGGATCAAAATGACCCCCAAATTCTATGATTTAAGCTGTTTTTTAGTGTTTTTTAAAAAAAACACCCGAATCCAAAACACACCCGAATCCGACAAAAAAAATTCGGTGAGGTTTTGCCAAAACGCGGTCGAACCCAAAACACGGCCGCGGAACCGAACCCAAAACCCGAAAAATTTCAAGTGCACATCTCTAATGGTCTATAGTATAGGCTGTATCAAACATTTAAATAATATAAATAAGTGGTCAGGAAAAGGTTAAACAAACCATAATAAATACACAAACATAATAGAACCAGTACTGCACTTTCTAAGCACACATTCTCCCACATCATGATAAGGCTCCTGTTTCTTCTACCTGGTAGCTGTTCTCTGGTCCAGTGCACTGATTGAGGACTCAGATCCACACAGAGCAAACTTGGTAAATGAAGCTGCTACACTGGGCATGCGCAGCAGCTCTGCTCTGTCCCTTAAACTGCATGCTGTGACAGCAGCTCTAGTAATTGTATTATATAGCATTGCTATTGTCATAATTTAAGCCACTTGCCAAGAGGAGAGGGTTTCCGGGGAACCAGACACCCCTCTGTGTTTGCCTATAGGTATTATCTCCGTCCTGACTCTGCCCGTGGTAACCCTAGATAGCAGCTGCACTGCACCCCGCGACCCAGTACTTTTTCGCCGTTCAAATATATATATATATATATATATATATATTGTTTAACAATGCTGATTTTAGACACAGTGGTGGTCATTCCGAGTTGATCGCAGCCTGCAACTTTTTCCTGCTGGTGCAATCAACGAATCCCTGCCTATGGTGGTCATTCCGAGTTGATCGCTAGCTGCATTTGTTCGCAGCGCTGCGATCAGGCTAAAAAACGGCAGTTCTGCGCATGCGTATGTGGCGCAATGCGCACGCGACGTACGGGCACAACGAACGATGCAGTTTTGCACAGGGTCTAGCGATGCATTTCAGTCGCACTGGTTGCCGCAGAGTGATTGACATGAAGTGGGCATTTCTGGGTGGCAACTGACCGTTTTCAGGGAGTGTTCAGAAAACCGCAGGTGTCCCAGAGAAAATGTAGGCGTGGCTGGGCGAACGCTGGGCGGGTGTGTGACGTCAAATCCGGAACTGAATAGTCTGAAGTGATCGCAAGCGCTGAGTAGGTTTTGAGCTACTCTGAAACTACACCAAATTTTTTTGCAGGCGCTCTGCGATAAAAACGTTCGCACTTCTGCTAAGCTAAAATACACTCCCAGTGGGCTGCGGCATAGCGTTTGCATGGCTGCTAAAAGCTGCTAGCGAGCGATCAACTCGGAGTGACCCCCTATGGGGGGAGTATATTTTAGCTTACCAGGGCTGCGAACGCTTGTGCAGCCCTGCTTAGCTAAAAAAGTTTTGTGTAAAACAAGACCAGCCCTGGACATGCTTACCCTGTGCAACGATCTCAGCGTTGATGGGGCCGGCTTTGACGTCACACCTCTGCCCTCCGTTCGCCTGGACACGCCTGCGTTTTACTTACCGCTCCCCAAAAACGTCAGGAAACGGTAAGGTGACGCCCAGGACCGCCCTCTATTGTCCATCTTCTTGCGGTCACCGCTGCGACCGCCTTCTTTGTTGTTAGCGTCATTGCCCGGTGACCTCTGTCGCCGGGCAATGACGCGCGCGTGAATTCCGGACCCGTTCGCACCGCAGCGAAGAACCGCTGCGAGCGAACGGGTCGGAATGACGCCCAGTGTTGGCAAGGGAATTATAGGCACATAAGCTTTGATTTTCCATTTATACCTAAGCTATATTTAACTTTTTTAATATAAAGCTAGAATTCAGTCATCTTGACAGCGCGGTCATGGTCTTTTCAAGTGTTGGCTTACTGTAGCTTTGTTCAGGACACTGGCATTCATTTTTCTGCAATTTTCAGCAGTTACTCATTCCGTATTTTCTGTGTGTGTGTGTGTGTGTGTGTGTGTGTGTGTGTGTGTGTGTGTGTGTGTGTGTGTGTGTGTGTGTGTGTGTGTGTGTGTGTGTGTGTGTGTTTTAAGCAGGAAACTGAGTTTATTGTCATTTTTTTTTTAAAGGAAACAGTAAAACAAAGGAACTCAAAATATCTGCCTGACAGTAATTTATACCAGTTATTGTACAGATGTAGCCATGTAGATCTATGCTGCAATGCAGCATACTGCAACACGGCTTGCTGCATTGCGTGCCAGGCTGCTGCTACGAATAGCATGGCTACATCTGTACACACATTTGCTGAAATTATGTGTGGGGTTGCATACTTTGCTGTTACTGTTTATTACACAGCTGGATTGGAACAGAAAGCCAATTTTCCTTAGTTTTCACAAAATCTGATACACAAATACCAGTAACAATCATGTAGTAAGTGACTAAAAGAATGCTGCCCCAAAGTCCTATCACATTATACATCCCCATGTGACCATATAACAGGTGGGGGTGTGCAATTGGAGAAAGCTGTACTGCACGACAGGAGACTGCTGGTTTGGTGAGGGCATACCTCCCAACTGTCCCAATTTTTGCGGGACAGTCCTGTTGTTTTGAGACTGTCCTGCTATCCCACCCGTGGGCTGCAGTGTCCCGTGGATTGGGGGGGGGGGGGGGGGGGGGCACTTGGGAGACTCCTGTAGTCACTACTCTGCCTCATGGGAGACAGAAGGTCTGGGGGCATCATATGCCAGCAGCTCACAGAGCGCTGGGCATGCACCCTCACTGACAAAAAACGGGGGGATGGCTTGCGATCGTGGCACTCCCGCAAATTCACAACCCCTTTTAAATAGGCCATGCCCCCTTTCAGCGACGCGGCTTTGATGCGCCAAGAAGTCCCGCCTGCTCCACTCCAAATGTTAGGAGGTATGGGGGAGGGTGATGCAGTGCGGTATGCTTGCTGCTTGCTGAGGTGGATAGAAAGGTATGGTGTTCATATTTACTTTACAAAGGATGCGTGCTGGGGTAAAGCAGGTGACCATTATCTGGATATTTTGCAATAAGACAGTCCAGATGTCACCAGTCACATAGTGCTGAATGCCACAGTGTTCTATAAGGAGGGGGCAGCATAGGGAACTATAGGGGGGCTTTCAATGAGAGACATGAAGGAGGGGGCTGCAAAGGGGAGACACGTGGAGGAGGCTGCAAAAGGGAGACACATGGAAGGGGATGCAAAAAGGAGACATATGGAAGGAGCTGCAAAGGGAGATGTATGGAGGAGGTAGAGGCTTATCTACCCCTTGGCCAGGATGGCACTTGTCATGGGCGCCGGCCGAGGAGGGGCGCCTCCCAGCAGTGCCACCCGTGGCCAGAGGTAGAACCTAGTGTGCCCCAGTCCCTCTGAGAAGTTCCTGGCCAGACTCGCACCGCATCTACTTACTGTCAACAGTGCCAGTGCCCGGCAACGAACTACGGTGAAGACGCTCTAAAACTACAGCTCCCGGCAACCCTGGCTGCTGAAAGCTCCCGGCACCAAGGGCTGCTGGGAGCTGTACTTTATTTAGAGCTTTGTCATGGTAGTGCGGTGCCGGCACCGGCACTGTTAACAGTGAGTAATGAGGTGACACCCATGCAGTCCTAGCCGTCCAGTGTGAAACACCGGGCCACAGCGCTCGATGAGGGGTGCAGGGCACAGCAGCTCCTACAAGTCCAGCTGGAGGGGTGAGGAGCATCGGAAGAATGCACTCTTCAAACGGATCCTTGTGTGCAGGAGTACACTACACTGGGATGGGGAGGGAGGATGTACAGTGGTGCACACTGCACAGGGAATATAGAGAAGAGAACACTGCCCAGCGATGTGAACTTTTTTTTAATCACGGTGCCCTAGAGTATGAGAATCTTTTTCAAGGCAGCTCTAGGCCAAAAGTTTCTTATTGAGAAATTTAGAAATAAATATTAAAATTTAGTAAATTGCGTTTATACAGTATGTAATCCTTAGGTTCAGTTATGTGATGAGGGACAATATTTGCTTCTGTTTGTCCGCATATTTTATTATTGGCTGCCACCAGCACTGGTTTTGACTATTACATTTGACCATAAATAATTTGAATTGGTACTGGACCACCAACCCAGTGCACCCCTGCAAGTGTCCCAAGGCACCCCAGGAAGCGACAGCACGCAGTTTGAGTACTACTGCACTACCCTGTGACTGGGTTGGGTATAGAGAAGAGCCCACTGTACTGTGACGGGGGTATAGAGAAGAGCACACTGCACTGTGACGGTTGGGGGGGGGGGGGGTATAGAGAAGTGCACACTGCACCGTGACGGTTGTGGGGGGAGTATAGAGAAGAGCACACTGTACTGTGACGGGGGTATAGAGAAGAGCACACTGCACTGTGACGGTTGGGGGGGGGGAGTATAGAGAAGTGCACACTGCACCGTGACGGTTGTGGGGGGAGTATAGAGAAGAGCACACTGTACTGTGACGGGGGTATAGAGAAGAGCACACTCCACTGTGACTCGGGGGTATAGAGATTGTGACTTTATTACCCCTGAGTACCACCATTCAAGGTATTATATCTATCTATCTATCTATCTATCTATCTATCTATCTATCTATCTATCTATCCAAAGAGAAACAGCGACACTCCAAGTCTTTAAGTTTTCTTATATTGGATGTAGACATGCATAATGATCACCAGGACAATTGAATAGCCCCGGCTAGGTTAATAAGTCACAGTAAATTGTTACTGCTTATTAAATACTGGCAACAGTGTGTAAGGAGCACTACTGTGTGAAATAATGTGCATAAGGGGTACTACTGTGTGGCATAACATGTATAAGGGGCACTACTGTGTGATGTAATTTAAATTTGTGGAGCTTATTTATGGCCAAGCCCCCTTTTTGACACACAAGCCTTCCCTATTTCAGATATGGGGGAGGCATCCCCTTATTTTACCAGGGGCGTTTTGGTCCCTAGATACATCCCTGGGAGGAGGCTGCACATTAAGAATGGAGAAATACTGGGGGGGGGGGGGGGGGGGGGCAGGAATTGAGACTGGAGACACATGAATGGGGCAGCAAAGGGAGATCTACTGTATGGATAGGGCTGCAGTAAGAGACATGGGGTGGGGTAATGGGAGAGAGATGCATGGGGCAATATGAAAGAGACGGAGGGGGCAATAGAGGAGAGACAGAGCAATGGGTAAGAGTAGCACAGTTTTTCTTTTTTTTCTGTCCTGACCTAAATACTGTTGGCAGAGTGTTCTGGGCTATCTGGTGCAGTGATGTCAGTCCACACACTTGGTGACTGAAACAGTAATGCAGGTTTATTTAGTGAACACAGGTGTCTCAGATGTAACACTGATGCTGTAATCAGGAGCCCATATATCACACAAGGTAACAGCATTAGGTAGCAGTACTTATCAGGAGATGTCTGTGGTGGTGAAGCATGGAGGACTGCACAGCTGTGCAGTCTGACACCCACTGTAAAGAAGATGATGCATGTACTGGAACACTGTGAGTCTCTGTAGCTGAGATCTGCTCCCAGTCTCGGCTCTGCACACTTGTACACCAGGACTCTGTCTCTCAGTCTCTCTGTGTGTCACACTCTCCTCACTCTCTGAGATGGAGGAACAGGAAACTACATTATATAACTCTGCCGCCGAGTGACTCCTGGCACTAGAGGTCTAACACTAGGGGATGCAAACATTGACTGGTGCACAGAAGGAGACAGGCACCATATCCTAACACTCCCCCTTGCTCAAGACTGTCTCCGGTTACAAGTTTAAAGATCATGACATTTTATCAAACCAATCAATAAAGTCACTACTGCATTTCCTCTACTCTCCCTTTTGCTGCTTGGTGACATGGCCTTGACCATGTTTGTACTTTTATCAAAGGGAGTACTTACTGGTTTTGCATCTGTCATTCCGTACTTGGAAATTATTGCCTCAATGGGGTCAATTCTATTCGGCAACTTAAGAATAGCGCCGGGAATTAGCTCCCGACGCTATTCAATTCAGCTGCTAGTGACCCGCAATTGTCAGGTATTCTTCTCTCATCCCCGGGGGATGAGAGAAGAAACCCGACAAAAGTGCTGCCTCGCGGCCGGCGCAAGGCTGATTCTGTCGGGAATCAGCCTTGCGCCGGGGAGTTAAGTCGGAGAATGCCCGTTCTCCCGACAATTCAACCTGTTTAGTTGGCGAGAACGGGACATCGCCGACTTAACTGGAGCTGAATTGAATAGCGTCGGGAGCTAATTCCCGGCGCTATTCTTAAGTTGCCGAATAGAATTGACCCCAATGTATGTTTGTTGGTCAGTTGTGACAGTTCCCTCTTGCAGGTTTTGTACAATTTTCATACCTAATAGATGATTTGTAGGGCCTAGATCTTTCAACTTGAATCTTTGTTTAAGCTTGTGCTTGACATCAGTGATGTGATCTTCTTGACCTGCCAAAAGTAAATCATCCACATAGACAGTTATGATAAACAACTTTTCTTTGATGGTTTTGTGGTATAGGCAGTGATCAGTCTCTGACCTAGCAAAGTTCATTTCTAGTAACGCTGCATCCAACTTTACATACCAGCAACGACCACTTTGCTTGAGGCCGTATAGCGACTTCTTTAAGAGACAAAACTTTCCCAGTTTGGAATATGTCCATATCATAATGTTCAGGTGGTTCCATATAAATTTCCTCAATCAATTCTCCATTTAGGAATGCGTAATCAAAGTCTAGTTGATATAACAGTAAGTCATGTAGTGTAGCAACAGCAATCACTAACCTTAATGTGCTATACCTTGCGACTGGTGAGTAGATCTCTCCGTAATCGATTCCATACTTCTGGGTATATCCCTTGGCAACAAGGTGGGCTTTGTAATGAGCTACTGTCCCATCTGCGTTCGACTTATTGCAGAAAACCCACTTGTTTTTAATCGTTTTACGATCACTTGATCTATCAAACATAGTCCATGTACTGTTATCATTTAGTGCTGACAGTTCTGTATCCATTGCTGACTGTCCAATCCACTCTGTCCAATCACTGCTTGACTTTGCTTCCTGTATGTTTTGAGGTTCACAGTAAGCTATGTTTGTATACTCCACATTGTATTTCTTGGCTGGAATACTTTTGTTGCTCCTCATGGAACTTCTGTTCTCTGACTTGTTGTCTGCTTTGAAACTCTCAGATTCAGACACGCTTTCTGCTGCCTGTACATCCAATAATACATTTTGTTGTTGCTCCACTGCTCCAGTTAGTGGTGCTGTCTCGTAGAATACCACATCTCTGGATTTAAGAAGACGTTTACTTGTAACATCTCAAAGTCTGTATCCTTTGCTTCTTTCATCGCAATATCCAAGCATTATACATTCTATGGATTTTGGATCTAGCTTTCTTCTATTCTACTTTGGTATATGTGCAAAATCTTTGCTCCCGAAGACATGAAGATGACTGATACTTGGCTTTTTCCTGGACCACGCCTCTAGTGGCGTTTTACCTTTGACACCACTGTAGGAGCTCAATTCTTTAGGTATACTGCAGTAGATACTGCTTCTGCTCAAAACTTCTTTTCCAGGCCAGCATCACTTCGCATAGTCCGTGCTCTCTCAACAATTGTGCGGTTTGCCCGCTTACTCACGCCATTCTTTTCCAATGTATAGGCAATTTTTAGCTGATGCTTTATGCCATATTTCCTAAGGAATGCCGCTAAGACTTTGTTATCATACTCTCCACTGTTGTCTGATCTCAGGATCTTTAGATTATTACCCGTCTGATTCTCCACCAGATTTTGGTACTCCACAATTTTGTGCACAACTTCACTTTTTTACTTAAGACAGTACACGTGTGTCATTCTTGTGGTGTCATCAATGAGAGTCATAAAATACCTGTAGCCACTAATTGATTCTTCCTCCATTGGACCACACACGTCTGTGTGCACCAGAGCTAACGGTGCTTCTGCCCTACTAACTGAATATGGAAATGGGTTGCGAGTTTGCTTGCCTTTTATGCAACTCTCACACATGGGTCTTTCAGCATTGCTCACGGTGATCCCTGTTACCATCTAGCAGTTTCTGGACACTGTCATATCCCAGATGACCCAAGCGTTTGTGCCACAGCTCCATTGACTGCTTATCCTCAGTAGCCATCATTGCAGTACACTCCTCAGTGTCCAGGACATATAGTTGGTTGCATCCGGTTGCTGAAGCAGTAACAGTCCCTCTTTTATTATGCACCATACATTTGCTTCTCTGAAATTGGACTTTATAGCCTTTTTTCTCTAGGACGCTGATAGCAATAAGATTACTTCCTAAATCAGGCATGTACAACACATCTTGGATATCTGTAACAACTGTCTCACCTCCAATTCTAAAACATATTGTGATTGTCCCAGCTTGTAATGCAGTAAGGGCCTTATTTCCAATCCCTGGAACTGTAGTGGGAACACATGGTGTTAAAGAATTGAACCAATGCTTATTGCAACTGAAATGTCTAGTGGCCCCCGAGTCCATGTACCAGCAATCCTTCCTGTGACTGTCTGCTACATTCAATGCTGACTCATTTGGCTTGTCACGATGCTTCTGTGCACCACTGGAATTTCTCATCTTGCAATCTGAAGCTTTATGTCCTATCTTGTGACATACAAAACACTTGAATTTGTGCTTTCTGGACTTTGTGCCCTTTGTGATCAAGGCAGAACCCTCAGCTATGGTCTCGACAGGAATACATTCTTGGAGCTGCAGCAACTTGGCTCTTACAGTCTCCATTGTCAGCTTAGTGTCGTTTGACTCTAATGCAACCACCGAAAAATCAAATTCTGTTGTCAGATTCTGTAACATAGCCATTGCAACTTCTTCCTCGTCCACCTGTGCCCCCCCAGATGCCAACTGTTGAGCTATCGACAATAACTTATCAATGTAATCATTCATGTCTTTGCAGGCACTCATTTTCATTCCATATAGCATGCATCTTAAACTTATCCTTCTCATTAGACCTTTTATCTTCATATGCATTTTGCAGGGCTGTCCACATGTCCTTAGCTGACACTTTCCCAACGACTATTGAATAGACATGCTGCTCCACAGCTAAACCTATCGTCCCGAAGGCTCTTTCTACGTCATCTGGGTTTGGACCTGCTCCCAGGTCTAAGGTAACCATCCACAACTTTTCCTGCTTAAGCTGCATCTCTATGGCAAACTTCCATGTAGCATAGTTCACTGAACCTTTAAGCTCAGCAAAGTTCATGCTGTGTTCTGTATTTTACATAATTTCTGCACTTGTATAAAATGGCACTTTAAACTGTGTCACTGTGTTTATTCAAAAGCACTCAGGGGGTTAATCTTCAAGCACACGTGGGTCTGGGTGCGGGACTGGGCCCATAACCTGTTGGCGAGTGCTCTGGGCTATCTGATGCAGTGACGTCAGTCCACACACTTGGTGACTTAAACACTAATGCAGGTTTATTTAGTGAACCCAGGTGACTCAGATGTAACACTGATAGCTGTAATCAGGAGCCCATATATCACACAAGGTAACAGCATTAGGTAGCGGTACTTGTCAGGAGATGTCTGTGGTGGTGAAGCATGGAGGACTGCACAGCTATGCAGTCTGACTTCCTCTGTAGTGAAGATAATGCATGCACTGGAACACTGTGAGTCTCTGTAGCTGAGATCTGCTCCCAGTCTCGGCTCTGCAAACTTGTACACCAGGACTCTCTCTCTCAGTCTCTCTGTGTCACACTCTCCTCACTCTCTCTGAGATGGAGGAACAGGAAACTACATCATATAACTCTGCCTCCGAGTGACTCAGCGGGAGGGTTACCCACTCTTCCGGGGCTGCGGGGGACTACCCGAGAAACCGGGTGTCTCCCACAGAATCCCAGAGAGTAGGTAAGTATGCTGTATTTATTTTACTTTCACTAGGAGTGTCTCCCGCAAGAGAGTAGGCAAGTATGCTCCATACTTACAGTGCCATAATATAGCCATATAGACATTATTGAGTTGTAGACTATGATGTAATATGTTTGTCTCAGCTGTACTTACTCATAGACCTCATGGGTGTACAGAAAGTAAAGTGCTAGGAATGTGACAACACTGTGATGATGCTGTTATTCCAGTGTGACAAATACTATTAGTGTTAGTATGTAAACAATGCAGCTGGACTGGATCAGCTGGACCATAGGAGAACTGAAGAACTAGTTGTTGTGCTCTCCGTCCTGTTACCTTTGCTCACTGCATTAATAAAATGTCTTTCATTCTTTCTCTGGAAATCTTGCTATATGACAAGACAAGATTAAATATACATCTGCTGGAATCTTCTTCCTTTATCTGTGTGATTACCACATCTGGGCCCACTCTCTTCACTTACCCCCACCCCCATCTCTTTAAATAAAGAAGTGCTTACTGCAGGCGGGGGGGGGGGGGGGGGTTAACAAACAGAATACTTTTTGTTGAAACTGTTTTATTTTAAAATCAGGGTTTTTTTTGTTTTGCATTAATGTGTTAATGAAAAAGAAATGGAACCCTGCTTATTATATTAATACTGTGAAACAGTGCCATGTATTACAGGGTGGTCTTCAGTATGCCGAATGTCGGGATCCCGGCGCACAGTATACCGGCGCCGGAATCCCGACACCCGGCATACCGACAGCTATACTCCCTCGTGGGGGTCCACGACCCCCCTGGAGGGAGAATAAAATATTGTGGTGTGCGTAGCGCGCCACCGTGCCCGCAGCGTGGCGAGCGCAGCGAGCCCGCAAGGTGCTCCTTTGCGCTCGCCACGCTGTCGGTATGACGGCGATCGGGCTCCCGGCGCCGGTATGCTGGTCGCCGGGAGCCCGAGCGCCGGCATACCATACTACACCCGTATTACAAACCTTGATCCACCATGTTTTAATGCATTCTAGCATTAATAATCGAAAGTTATTAGGCTTTGATATGATTTATTTTACATCTTTCAATAAAAGCTATTCCTATTACATCTGAATATATGTAGATAGACTAAGCATATTAAAACATACAAAGTACAGAGATAGATGAAATTGAAAATAATAATAAATTAATATTAGGCATCAGTCCTACTTATTACTTATAATTAAATCTAAATAGCAATACAAAATGGAAAACGCAAAAGCACTTTTCAAAGAAACACACACACACACACACACACACACACACACACACACACACACACACACACACACACACACACACACAGGAGTTAAGCATTAGTACTGGGCATGCCACTGACATTAAATATTTGGATTCCAAATACTATTTTAGAGGCCTTTTCCATTCCCAGTCTATCTCGAAGTTTCAAATGAACTAATACAAACGAAGAAAAAATGATTTCTACACTAGTTGAAGATTAATGAAGACCACAAGCAACAAGAACGTGGAATAGTACCAGGGGATTCCCTTACAATAGGCTTTTTTAAGTAGTCATGGCGCTGTGCCTGTAGTCACAGCATAATAAAAGAAACCGTGGGATTTTTGTGTGTTTGTTTATTTACACATTTGGTTTAAACCATGGTTTAAAGCAAGGTGGTTTAAATCAGCCAACCCTGGCTTACTAGTACTAAATTGGGCTTATGATTTATTTACGAGTCTAATGTAACATAATTTTTTTTTTTTTTTTATCAAACTTGAGGCAGTGCTCTTATTAAGCTACTAATGTTTGCCCACAGTTTCGCTTGCGTGGATATGTTATTGTTCAGTGGAACTAGTTTTACAAAGAATTATGTGGCATCGAATATTGACATGTATATTTTATATTGTACACACTGATCACAAAATTTCTTTTTAAACAATATTTGCAGTTTTTCCTTCAGGGATTAACACAAAAAGATGTTTTGGGCTACTAACTCGTGAGCAAGCCATGTAAAGCTGCCCATGGGAGAAGCAGCTGGTCCTGAGATCTACGCCTGCTGCCCTGAGTGTTTGCCCCTGCGACTTGTTGATCGTCATTGCGAAGCAGATGCTTATAGGAAACTACAGGCGCTTGAATTGAAATGGAAAATTGTTGGGGATAAGGGGTATATGTGGTATAAGCACAGTATTACATGCGCCACATCCCATTAGAATCTCTGCCTCAATCAGGTTCCTCTACAGAGCAATCACTTTAAATTGGGTTCCGTTGCATAACTTGGGCAGAGTCAAGTTCAGCAGAAACATGATCAACACACGAACTTTCAGTGCGCCTAGTATATCAAGTGGCTGGTTATTCCTTTATTGTTTCTCTCCCTTATGTTACATTGAAATCATACTTATCTCAGTTTATTTCTAGGTCACCAAGCGATACAATAGTGAAAACGTGATCCAAATTCATCCAGTAGTTTTAGTGTGATGCTGGAATAAACAGTCAGACAAAAATTGTGGGGAAAAAAAATCCCTAGAAGTATATTTCTCAAAAAAAAAAAAAAAAAATTGGAATGTACAGACACAACTTTTACAGTTTTATTATATGTATGTAATGCTGAAACATTGGCAATCTATGCCTTTTTCACCTGATGCGTAACTAAAAGCTATACTTTTCTTCACCAGTCCCCTGAGTGCCGCCTGGTTCTTACGTATTGGGAGTGGGCTAACGCTAACCCCTCTCTATGGGACCATATACCTGTACACTTGCATAGGGAAGGCACCATGGCAGTTGTATCACATTAAAGGGTGCCAACCAATCCAGGTTTATTTATATATATATATATATAGCAGGGTGAAGTCAGGTGAGTAAAAGGCTAACTTCAGAGTGCAATACCTCCTCTACTGCCTCCTAGCTCAATGGCAAATATACTAGGTACTGTGCTCTTGTTACAGAGCTGGATGTGAGGCGGGCCCAGCAATGACAGATTTCTTTTGAGGGGCCAGGGCTCCGTTCTACAGTTTAGAGCAAGCAGTGGGGCCAGAGCATACACAAGGAAGAGACACATGGGCCAGAAGGGATTAATCATAATCATTGAGCCAATGACAATATTTGCAAAGTTAACTTTTGTCCTAGCTACCTCATTAATTGCTCCTAAGAAAATACTGAAAGGAATACATTGGATATTGAATTTCTGATTTTAATGCTCTGGATTATCCTCTGTCAAGCTATTTATTGAATTAATATTTATCACTGCAATAAAAATATTACTTATCAGTGTGATTTAACATTGTGTTACTGTCCTTGAAACTGATCGGTAATATTCAAGATTTACTCCTCTGGAACCCCCAATCTGCTAAAATAAGCATGAGCCCCGCACATGCATGGAATCGATGGAACTGGGAATTTCTGATAGACTGCTTTCACTTAAAAAAGTTGAGAGACATTCAGGGCAAGATTAAATGAATTTTACAAAGGACTGGGGGATCCCCCCAAAACTAGAGTCCAATGGTGAGTCAAGGCAAAGCCAATGACAGCCGGCCAAAGGTCTGGGCAAGAAGGTAACAGGTAGGACCAGAAGTTGGGCAAATTAATTAGCAATGTAACTAAAAGAATGAGCATAACTAGGAGTCTAAAAATACCTATCAGGGAAATACATAGTGTATGTCCTGGATTTACACAAGTTCATAGGTCTGATTAATTACTTACAAATGTGCTCACATTGGTAGATGCTACACAGGGAGCCAGGAACCAGTAAGTGATCATGGCAATGAATGTCCAGATCTATGGCCCTCATTCCGAGTTGTTCACTCGCTAGCTGCTTTTAGCAGCCGCTGCCCTCTGGGAGTGTATCTTAGCTTAGCAGAAGAGCGAACGAAAGGATCGCAGAACGACAACAAAATATTTTCGAGCAGCTTCTGAGTAGCTCCAGACCTGCTCATAGCTTGCGATCACTTCAGACTATTTAGTTCCTGTTTTGACGTCACAAAATCGCCCTGCGTTCGGCCAGCCACACCCGCGTTTTCCCAGGCATGCCTGCGTTTGTATCTGACATGCCTGCGTTTTTCAGCACACTCCCTGAAAATGGTCAGTTACCTCCCAGAAACGCCCTTTCCTGTCAATCACTCAGCGGCCAGCAGTGCGACTGAAAAGCGTTGCTAGACCTTGTGTGAAACTGCATCATTGTTGTGAAAGTACGTCGCTCGTGCGCACTGCGTCCCATACGCATGCGCAGAAGTGCTGCTTTTTAGCCTGATCGCTGCGCTGCGAACAACGGCAGCTAGCGATCAACTCGGAATGACCCCCTATATCAGCTAGATGGTAGGGAATGTATTTCTGCAAGACAGCCAACCCTACTGACTCACTTCCTCTACTCCACCTTTGCTGGTAGCGTTTTGCATTTTACTGAGCCAGGCTGTTCAAGGCAATTAGCTTCTGTTCATAATTCTTCTTCTTATTATTATTATTATTATTATCCTTTATTTATATGGTGCCACAAGGGTTCCGCAGCACCCAATTACAGAGTACATAAACGAATAATCAAAAACAGGAAAACAGCAACTTACAGTTGATGACAGTATAGGACAAGTACAGGATAAATAAACATAGTTACATCAGCAGATGACACTGGAATAAGTATCAGGTGGCAGAAGACTGCTGGATGTGGTGCAGTTGAAGATTATTAAAGTAAGAAAGGATAAGCACATGAGGGAAGATGGCCCTGCTCGTGAGAGCTTACATTCTAAAGGGGAGGGGTAGACAGACGGGGGTGACACAGACGGGGTACATAGAGAGCGTGGAACAGAGGGTTAGGATGAGATTTGGCTCGGTTTGGTGAAGAAGTGGGTCTTGAGAGCCCGTTTGAAGTTTTGTAGAGGGGGAGAGGTAGGGAATTCCAGAGAAATGGAGCAGCACGTGAAAAATCTTGGAGGTAGGAGTGGGAGGAAGTAATCAGTAGGCAGGAGAGTCGGCGTGCATTAGCAAAGCGAAGAGGATGGGTGGGAGTGTAAAGGGAGGTAAGGTCAGAGATGTAGATGGGAGAGGAGTGGGTGAGGGCTTTGTAAGTGAGTGTGAGAAGCTTGAAATGGATTCTGAAAGGCAAGGGAAGCCAGTGAAAGTCTTGTAAGAGAGGAGAGGTGGACGTAGTGCGTTTGGTGAGGAAAATGAGCCGGGCAGCAGCATTGAGGATAGATTGGAGTGGAGAGAGGTATTTGTCAGGAATGCCAGTCAGGAGGAGACTACAATAGTCCAGTCTGGAGATGACCATTGAGTGGATAAGGGTCTTAGTAGCATCCTGGATTAGAAAGGGTCTGATCCTGAAAATATTTTTTAGATGAAAACGGCAGGTTTGTGAAAGGTGCTGAATGTGTGGTTTGAAGGAGAGGGAGGAGTCAAGGATTACTCGAAGACAGCGCACTTAGGGGCTAGAGGAGATAGTAGTGCCATCAATAGATAATGAGACTGTGGGAGGTGAGGTTATGCGGGAGGGAGGGAAGATGATCAGCTCGGTCTTAGACATGTTAACATTAAGAAAGCGCTGGGACATCCAAACAGAGATAGCAGAGAGACAGTTGGAGATACGAGTGAGGAGAGCAGGGGAGAGGTCTGGAGAGGAAAGATAGATTTGAGTGTCATCAGCATAGAGATGATATTGGAAACCAAAAGAACTAATGAGCTTACCTCAGGGACGTGCAGTCAGGGGAGGCAGTGCCTCCCCTGTCATATTCCAATCTGATGATTACAATAATACAAAGAAGATATTTATAACACAGATTCTGTGTTATAACTAACTTCTTTGTATTATTGTAATAATTTTTGCTGTAAAAAATCCTAGCCATAACTGGATATGAGGCAGTGAGAGCGCTGCCTCCCACTGACAATTACAAACTGTTTTAAGCAGGGGGCGGGACCACGGGCGCTGTCAGGAAAAGCCCATTGAAAAAACAAGGGGATGAGGCACCTTTATCGCTGCCTCAGTGACAGGGGCAGGGCTGTGATAGCAGCAGCTTCTGGGACGGATCCAGAGGGGGCGTGGCACACTGCTCTCTTACCCTCCCTGATTGGATGCCTGAAAAGGAGGCCTGGTTTTCAGTACTCATTGGCTTCCTCCCCGACCAGTCACTGGGCATCCGTCCCATACATCACTTCATCGGTGGGACACTGGGACTCGGCTGATGGCTCCCGCTGGTGCAGCACCTTACACACCATTACGCTGCCTGTAACACTACATCCGTCCAGCGGTGCCCTTTGCTGCAGTATACGTCGGGGCTCTGTCCGGGATCAGCTGCCTTGAGTAGACAGGAGTGCTGCTGGTGGCCCCCACTTGGCTGCAGGTTCATGGAACAGGTGAGCAGGCAGGACCTGACTGCTGCAGCCCCCCTCCCCCTTATTAGGGACAGCTCCATGCAGCTAAGCAGTGATGCGATTTGCGGGTGTTTAGGGGCGGGGCCTAATGTTGAGAAGTGCCCGCCCCCAGAACAAACCTGTGCTGTGTAGTCAGGTATTGTTTTTGTCTTTCCTGCTCACTCCCTCTCCCTAATCCCCCTCTCCCTAACACTCCCTCCTCTTGCTCCCCTCTCTCTCTCCCTGACATTCACTATCTCTTCCTCACAGTGACTCTCTCTCTCCCCCAGACACTGGTTCAGACCTTGCTGTTGATGCAGCCCGCAGCGCAGTTTGCTGATGGAGGCAAACTGCACTGCACGGGCAGACACATTGCGGTCGCATCCCCGATGGATGTGGCGGCAGTGTTACTGACATCGGCAGCTATCGGGCATTGTCATTGCGTCTTTGGGGGGCATGCCGGAACGTTTTTGGGGCGGCTGTGTGACGTCACAGCCGCTCCAAAAACAAAAAAATGGTGGCAGACTGCCTGATGGCGCAGCCAGGGGTGAACCTTAGTTCCAATGCGTCCGCAATCTTATTGCGGACACATCGGGAGGCAGCCTAACACATGCTGGGTGGCCCTCAGCATGTGCGGAGATGGACACAGATCTGACTGTGTATGCATTGATCTGCGGCCATCTCTGAATAAGGCCCACTGTCTCTCACACTCTCTCTGACACTTTTTCTCTCTCTTCCTGACACTCTCTCCCCGACACAGGGGCGGAACTACTGGCGGGGCAGGCAGTGCATTGCACTTGGGCCCCGCCGCACTCAAGGGCCCACAGCCGCCGGCCGGCATTACATGAATGAGTCACAATGACTCATTGTATGTCATGCCGCAGCCGCACACCAGCGCTCCCGTGACCCGCCCGTCATAAGGAACGATTCTGGCGGCTGGCCACCCGCACACGAAGGAGGGAGGAGGGTCCGTCCCTCCCTCCCTCATATACAAACAGGTCACAGTCTCTCAGTGAAGGAGAGAGCCACAGCAGCGCTTTGTTACTGGTGGAGGCGCTGCTGCTGCTGCTGCTCCTCTGCTTCACTATAGGCTGTCTCTGAGAACAGCCTATAGGGAAGCAGAGGGGCAGCAGCAGCAGCAGCGCCTCCACCAGTAACAAAGCGCTGCTGCGGCTCCCTCCTTCACCTCCCTCCTCCTTCTTCTCTACTGCCCGGGAAGCTGCACCGAGGAGCCTGAGCCAACAGAGAGGGTAAGTATAATTCTTCTTTCTTTCTTTCTTTCTTTCTTTCTTTCTTTCTTTCTTTCTTTCTTTCTTTCTTTCTTTCTTTCTGTCTCTTTCTTTTTTTATTTGTTGGGACTGCCTGCCGCAATGTGTAAAAAGGGGGGACTGCCTGCCGCTATGTATAAAAATGGGGAATCTGCCTGCCGCAATGTAAAAATGGGGAATCTGCCTGCCGCAATGTAAAAATGGGGAATCTGCCTGCCGCAATGTAAAAATGGGGAATCTGCCTGCCGCAATGTGTAAAAAGGGGGAATCTGCCTGCCGCAATGTAAAAATGGGGAATCTGCCTGCCGCAATGTGTAAAAATGGGGAATCTGCCTGCCGCTATGTATAAAAATGGGGAATCTGCCTGCCGCTATGTATAAAAATGGGGAATCTGCCTGCCGCTATGTGTAAAAAGGTAGAATCTGCCTGCCGTAATGTGTAAAAAGGGCACGCTATCTGCCGTAATGTGTAAAATGGGGACGCTGTCTGCCGTAATGTGTAAAATGGGGACGCTGTCTGCCGTAATGTGTAAAATGGGGACGCTGTCTGCCGTAATGTGTAAAAAGTGCACGCTGTCTGCCGCTATGTGTAACGAGGGCACGCTGTCTGCCGCTATGTGTAACGAGGGCACGCTGTCTGCCATTGTGTAAAAAGTGTATGCTGTCTGCCGCTATGTGTAACGAGGGCACGCTGTCTGCCGTTATGTGTAAAAAGTGCACGCTGTCTGCCGTTATGTGTAAAAAGGGGAATCTGTTCGCTGTAAGGAGTAAAAGGGTCTCTACCTGGTGTAGTGGTGCTACTGTACGGCATAATTTGAAGAATGGAGACTACTGTGCACCGTTTTATGAATTGGTATTATTTTGTGGACACACCCCTTCCCCACGAAGCCACGCCACTATGTATTTTTGCGCGCGCCTACGGCGCGCACTGCCCATGGGGTGGACTTGGATGGGATGGGGGGGGGGGGGCCCAAAGCATTTTGTTGCACCTGGGCCCACCGCTTGCTTGTTCCGCCACTGCCCCGACACTATATCTCACTCCCTCTCTCTCCCTAACACTGTCTCTCTCTTTCTGACACTATCTTCCTCTCTCTCCCTGACACTGTCTCTCCCTCTCGCACACTATCTCTCTCTGCCTGAGACTGTCTCTCCCTCTCTCTTCCCCGACACTACTGTATATCTCACATCCTCTCTCTCCCTGACACTGTGTCTCTCTTTCTGACACTGTCTTTTTCTCTCTCTCCCTGACACTGTTTCTCCCTCTCGCATACTATCTCTTTCCCGACACTCTCTCTCTCTCTCTGCCACTGTCTCTCTCCCCTCTCTCTGACACTCTCTCCCCCCTCTCTCTCCCTGCCACACTCTCTCCCTGACACTGTCTCTCTCATTGATACTGTCTCTCTCCCTCTTTCTTTCCCTTACACTCTCTCACTCTCTTTCTCTCTCCCTCCCGGACACTTTCTCTCACTCCCACTCGCTTCTCTCTCGCGCTCCTCCCCCTCTCTCTCTCTCTGACACCTTTTCTCTCTTTCGTTCTATTCCTGACCCACCCGTCTCTCCATTTCTTTCTTGCTTCTCTCTCCCACACTGGCACCCTTTCTCACTCTTGCTCCTCTCTTTATCCCTGATACCCTCACTCTCTCCCTGACACCCTCTTTGTCTCTCTCTCTCCCCTCACTTCCTTCTCTCCTAAGGGGAAGTGACAGCGGCAGTGGGTGGTAGATGTGTGTGTGCGGGGCCGAGGTGGGGGGGCCCAGAGATATCCACGTATTGGGCCCCAAGATTTCTGTTGCTGGCCCTGCCTCCAATCCTCTCTCTGCCCGTTCCTCTAGATGAGTGACTGCACTCTTATTGTCCTGTCTCTGACTCTATTACCCCACAGCCCCAGCCAGTCTCTCCACCTGCCCCTGTCTCTGCCCCTCTCCATTTGTGACTGCTTTGTCATTGTACTGTTTTTGACACCCTCTATTATCACCCCCAGTCACCTCTCTCTGCCCCTATTCCTCTCCCTCTCATTGTTCTGTCTCTAACACGATCCCCCAGCCGCACCCTCTCTTTCTGTCTCCCTTTCTTCGCTCATCGCATCATTGCCCCACCCACACTGGCCAGTGCCTCCCCAGCCACTGACCTCACCGCACGTCACTGGCTTACCTAATGAAGATGTATAGAGAGAGAAAAGAAGATGACCAAGGACAGAACCTTGGGGTACAGCTACCGTTAGTGGAAGTGAGAGGGAGGTGGTGTCATGAGAGGAGACAGAGAATGAACGGTCAGAGAGGTAGGAAGACAGCCAAGAGAGGGCAGTATCATGCGGACCAATGGAGTGAAGGATTTGCAGTAGGAGAGGGTGGTCCACAGTGTCCAAAGCAGCAGAGTGATAAAGAAGAATAAATAAAGAGTAGTGGCCCTTAGATTTAGCAGCATTGAGGTCATTGCAGACTTTTGTATGGGCAGTTTCAGTGGAGTGGAGAAAACGGAAGCCAGACTTGAATGGGTCAAGCAGTGAGTGTAAGGTAAGAAAGGAAGTAAGGCGGTTGTAGACAATACGCTCAATGAGTTTGGAGGCAAAAGGGAGAAGAGAGATGGGTCGGTAGTTGGACAGAGTGTTTGGATCAAGGGTAGGTTTATTAAGAATAGGAGAGATGAGTGCATGCTTGAAGGCAGAGGGGACAGTGCCTGATGAGAGGGAGAGGTTGAGAAGGTGGTAAAGATGGGAACAGGCCAAAGGAGAGAGGTAGCGGAGGAGGTGGGAGGGGATAGGGTCAAGTGGGGAGGTGGTGAGGGGACAGGAACAAATGAGGGCCATGACTTCCTCAGCAGATGCATGGGAGAAAAATGTCAGAGTTGGTGAGAAGTATGGGGAGGGGTGGTAAGGGATGGGAGGAGGCTGGTTGCTGATGGTCTGGTTTGATGTGATGTCCTGATGTATGGAGTCAATTCTGGATGTGAAGTAAGTGGCAAAGTCAAGAGCAGAGAGTGAGGATGAGGTGGAGGTGGGCAGAGGAGTGAGTTAAGAGTGGCAAAGAGGCGCCGGGGGTTGGAAGACTTGGAGAAGATGAGGTTCTTGAAGTATGACTGTTTAGCAAGAGAAAGGGCAGCACTGAAGGACGAGAGCATACGTTTAAAATGGAGGAAGTCTGCTTTAGAGCATGATTTCCTCCAGTGTCGCTCAGCAGTACATGAGCATTTTTGCAGATATCTGGTGCATTTGGTGTGCCAGGGTTGAGGTGTTAATTTGCAAGGATGAATAGTGGTTGGTGGAGCAACAGAGTCAAGAGCAGAAGTAAGGGATACATTGTATATGGAAGTGGCTTGTTCAGGGTATGAGAGAGAGAGAACAGGAGAGAGAAGTGAGTCAAACAGGGAGGAAAGGAATGTGGTGTCAATAGCCTCAATGTTACGCTTAGTGATGGTAGCCTTAGGAGGTAGAGATGGGGAAGCAGAGAGAGATAAGTTAAAGGAGAGTAGGTGGTGGTCAGAGAGGGGAAATGGGGACTTGGAAAAATCAGAAATATCACAACGGTGAGTGAAGACCAGATCCAGTGAGCTCCCATTCACATGGGATGGTGAGGAGGTCCACTTGGAGAGACCAAGTGAAGAGGTGAGGTTAAGGAGTTTAGAGGCAGGGGATTGTGTGGGGATATCGATAGGGATGTTGAAATTGCCTAGGATAATGGAGGAAATGTCAGAAGAGAGGAAGTGAGGAAGCAAAGTTGTCAATTTGGATGCAATGCCAGGGGAGCAGTAAATGACAGCGGGCGTATAGCATGGACCTCAAATGCAGAGAATGTAAGGGATGGTTCTGGTGGTATGAGTTGGTAGGAGTAACTAGAAGGTAAAAGGACCCCAACACCACCCCCATGGCGACCCCCAGGTCGGGGTGTGTGTGTGAATGTGAGGCCCCCAGCAGAGAGAGCAGCAGGAGAAGTAGTGTCAGAGGGCGTAACCCAAGTTTCAGTAATGGCTAGTAGGTGCAAGGAGTTGGAAATTAAAAGGTCATGAGTGGGGACCAGTTTGTTACAAACAGATCTGGCATTCCAGAGGGCACAGGATATGGGTTTGTGGGAGAGATGTGAATGAGATTATCAGGGTTGCTGTGGCGATGAGGTGAGATTAATTTTGAGGGCAGGGATGATGAGAGAGTAGTAATGGTGCAGGTGCCTGAGCTAGGAGGGGAACTGCAGGAGGTGGGCAGGGAGGGAGTTTAGTGTGATGTGGATGGGGGTGTGGGGAGGTGACAGGGAAGGGAGGGAGGAAGAAGGGCTGAGTTGTGGGGTAGCAAGACCATGGGGCAGAGGTGAATGAAAGTGGGGTAACAGGAAAGGAGGGGAAAGGAAACAGAGGGATGGAGGGCAGACAGAGGAGGGGAGAGAGAAGGAGGTGTAGGAGACGGGGGGGGGGATAAAGGTGTGAAGAGGGAGAAGATACATGATTAGGTAGACACTGAGTGATGTGGGGAGTATAAGAAAACCTTGACATAGTGTTAAGTAGGTAAATAGGTTGAGGGAAACTGGAAGTAGGAGTGAAGGCTGTAAGGGAATCAGAGCAGAAGAATTGCAGGAATGTAGGTGAGAAGAGCAGTGTAAGCTCAATGGGTGTAGATTTAGCATGAAGTGAATCAAAAGCGTAGATAAGGAGGGTGCAGAAATGTATTTGGACTGTAAGAAATTAGAGGTTTGTGAGAGGGTTAAAAAGCAATGGTAATTCTAAATGGATTTATAAGTGTTTGTAGGTAAAAATGCATTGGTGCAGCTGCGCATAAAGAAAACAAATTACAAAAATACAGATACAAGCATTTGTTGGTAAAATGGATGGTTCTTGAAATGTCCAAGTAAGGTAGTTCCGTGCTATTTAATCAGATGCAACAATCAGGAGGTGAGTGATATGAAGAGTAAGTGACTCACATTTGTTATTACTTCTTCAGTTTTCTGTGTTTTGTTAGAATGATGTCCTTCTGTTTGTCACGAACCGGTCTCTCACCTTTGTGGGTTCTGGGGTTCATCCGTTGCCAGTGCGGTTGCTCGCGGTGCTGTGTGCCCGTGTGGGGACGCGGCGTGATCAGTGGCACAGGTAATGCAGAATCTGGGAACTGTGAGTGCGGGGACCAAATGGCCTAAGGCACTGCGGTGTGTCTGCTGTATAGGAGGTGGCCATGTTGGAGACCAAATAGGTAATACAGAGCACTTGTGAAAACACCTGTGGGCAGGTGTAAGCCAATCCCGTGCTTGTGCTGCCTTTAAGTAGGCTGGGATTATGTTACTCTGGGCCAGTGCTTTGTTGTATCAACGCTGTGCTCTAGCTCTGAGCTCTCTCCGTGCATTCCTGTGTGATTCCCGTGGTCCAGATATCGCCTCCGTTCCCAGAGGTTCGTCTGCAGCCTTCACTGCTAAAGATCCACCGGCTCTCCGCTGTGCTGTCAGTTAATTGCACACCTACTGGAAATAGTTGGATTCCCAGAGTCCTGCATGAGGTTACCTTGTCTGCCTGTCTTCAACCATACAAAGTTTGGAGGATTCCACTACCCTCAGCTGTTCGTTTGTTCTACTCTGCATTTAACCCGTTCATCACCTTGTCATCTGCTACAGTTTTCACAGTGATCTCCGGAACCCGCAAGTAACCCAATTAAGTACTTTTATTTTCTATGTTACCATAACAAGGATAATTCTTCACAGCCTCTCAGTTAACTCTCAAAACTTCATTGCAAATCCTTACAGTTATTTCTTCATGTCTGCATTACCCAGTTAAACACATTCTGCTGTTCAGCATCAAAGCTTGTTTATATTTGGACAATTCAACATTTATTCATCAGCTTGTTTCATATACAGTTCCATGAACATTTCTTTTATTTATCCTGCAATACTTCAGTATAATATGATGATTAACAACTTGTCATTTAATTCTTTACTGAATTGTTATTTTTTAATAAATATATGAAACGGAACTTTCTTCGTCCTCCCTGCTTTCTTCATACCCCAGCACCTACACCTGTGGTTGGTCCCGGGTTAACGGATTCACAAAAACACCCGGACCTGACAGTAAGCACTGGCCACATGGATCCGTCAAGTGACCAATTCGCAGGAGGCGGTGCTACGTCAGATATCCTTTCCCGTCTGGAAAACCAGGAGTCTATACAGACACAAATAGTACAGTTTATGCAAACTATGGCAGACCGTTTGGAGACTCTTCATACGGCTATTAAAACGTCTCAAGTCCTGATTCCAACTCCGGTTGTTCCAGTTACCACTACAGCTTCTCCTGTGACGCTGCCTACGTCCCGTTTGCAGTTACCCTCTCCGAGTAAGTTTGACGGAACTCCAAAACTTTGCAGAGGATTCCTGAATCAATGCGAGATCCAGTTCGAACTGTTGTCCGCCAGTTTCCCATCAGCTCGTTCTAAGGTTGCATATATTATTGCCCTCCTTTCCGGTCAGGCTCTGGAGTGGGCATCACCATTATGGGAAAGAGGTGATTCTATCCTCTCTAATTACAAGGAGTTCGTATCATCCTTCCGGAGAATCTTTGACGAACCAGGCAGGACCACCTCAGCATCTTTGGAGATTCTCCGTCTACGTCAAGGTTTACGTCCTGTCAGTCAATATATTATTCAGTTTCGCACGTTGTCTTCAGAGTTAAACTAAAATGAGGAGGCCCTGATCGCCGCGTTTTGGAATGGACTTTCAGAGAAAATCAAGGATGATTTAACTATCCGGGATGTGCCAACTAAACTGGATGAATTGATTTCTCTTTGTAACAAACTTGTCCTACGCTACAGGGAGCGATGTTTAGAGAAATCCAGGGGAGAGCGATCCAGTCCACGTTATCATCCTAGGCCTCGACAAGATTCTTCATCACAGTCTCTGGTAACGACAGAAGAACCTATGCAGATTGGGCGCTCTCGCCTCACAGAGGAGGAACGACTTCGTCGTCGACAGGGTAACCTCTGCATGTACTGTGGGTCCTCCGAACACTTAGTTAAATTTTGCAAACTCCGACCGGGAAACTCTCGCTCCTAGCTTATTCAAGAGAGGTTAAGCTAGGAGTTACTTTAGAATCACGTTCTGGGAAAGAGCCGACCTTGTCTATTCAATTAGAAGTTCCAAGTTCTACAGTGAAAGTTTCAGCTCTCCTAGATTCTGGGGCAGCCGAGAACTTCATCTCCTCAGCCTTTGTCTTACGGTTTAAAGTTCAAACCATGCCTCTGGAAGCAGCAGTTGCTGTTACAGCAGTGGATGGAAGTCGAATTCCAGATGGTATAATTACTCATCGAACCGTATGTCTCAAGATGAAAGTTGGTGTGCTCCATTCCGAATACGTCTCCTTCTATGTGATTCCCAAAGCCTCTCAAGATGTGATACTTGGTTTACCTTGGCTGCAGAAGCATAATCCTCAACTTAATTGGCAAACCATGGAAGTCCTTTCGTGGGGTAAATCTTGTACCAAGGACTGTTTAGCCTCAATTGTACCTCTCCGGTCAATTAGCCTTCCCGACCTACCTCCGGTGTATCAATCCTTTGCGGATGTTTTCAGTAAACAAGCAGCAGACTCTCTACCTCCTCATCGCGAATGGGACTGCCCAATCGTCCTGGTTCCGGGTAAAACACCTCCTAGGGGACGAATTTATCCGCTATCCATCCCAGAGACGCAAGCTATGTCTGATTATATACAGGAAAATCTAACCAAAGGATTTATCAGACCATCTTCTTCACCTGCAGGAGCCGGATTTTTCTTCGTTAAGAAGAAGGACGGTGGGTTACGACCATGCATAGATTACCGTGGACTCAATGAGATCACTGTGAAAAACAAGTACCCATTACCCTTAATTCCAGAATTATTTGACCGGGTAAAGGGAGCTACTGTGTTTACAAAATTGGATCTCCGAGGGGCCTACAATTTAATCCGCATCCGGGCAGGGGACGAGTGGAAGACTGCTTTTAATACCCGGGATGGGCATTACGAATACCTTGTAATGCCTTTTGGTCTTTGTAATGCACCTGCAGTTTTTCAAAGCTATGTGAATGAACTTTTTCGTGATCTTCTCTACAAGTGTCTAGTAGTGTACCTGGATGATATCCTAATATTCTCTGCGGATTTAAAGTCTCACCGTCACCAAGTTAAAGAGGTACTGACACGTCTGAGGAAAAATCAACTTTATCGTAAGTTAGAGAAATGCACTTTTGAAGTATCTTCCATACCGTTCCTTGGTTACATCATTTCTGGATCAGAGCTATGTATGGATCCCGGTAAGGTACAAGCTATCCGAGATTGGTCCACTCCTACAACTCTCAAAGGGATTCAGCGATTTCTTGGCTTTGCTAATTTCTATAGGAGATTCATTAAGAATTATTCTTCGTTAGCTGCTCCCATCACAGCCCTAACTCGCAAGGGAGCAAATCCTACGAACTGGTCTTCTGAAGCAATCAAAGCCTTCTCTGATTTAAAGCAAGTCTTTGGGTCAGCCCCCATTCTTCGACAGCCTGATTTGAATCGTCCCTTTCTACTAGAGGTGGATGCATCTACAGAAGCAGTAGGAGCTGTGTTATCACAAATCTTTGAAGATAAAAAGGTCCATCCCTGCGGATATTTCTCCCGTAAGTTCCTCCCGGCAGAACGTAATTATGCAATCGGTGAGCAAGAATTACTTGCCATCAAGTTGGCATTTGAGGAGTGGAGATACCTTCTAGAAGGAGCACAACATCGCATTACAGTTTATACTGATCATTAGAATCTTCTGTATCTGCAGTCAGCTCAGTGTTTGAATCCACGACAAGCTCGATGGGCGCTTTTCTTCACACGATTTGATTTCAAGCTCACCTATCGTCCAGGGTCTCAGAACAAAAAGGCAGATGCCCTTTCCCGGTCCTTTGCTTCTTCTGAATTAAATGATGCTACCACGAATCAAGCCATTGTGAATCCTACGTCCTTTTTAATGACTCGAACCTCTCCAGTTCCTCCGCCTGGCAAGACCTTTGTCGCCACAAGTCTTCGAAAACGGCTGCTTACCTGGGCTCACTCCTCTTCCTTCATGGGTCATCCTGGGGTTCTAAAGACTCTCAAATTTATTCAACAGTCTAGTTGGTGGCCACGTCTCAAAGCCGATGTCCAAGAGTTTATAGCAGCATGTCCTAAATGTGCCCAACATAAGAGTCCAAGAAGTTCTCCACCAGGTTTATTACATCCATTATCCATACCCAAACAACCATGGACTCATATCTCAATGGATTTCGTGACCGATCTACCTCCATCAAAAGGGCGAAATATCATTTGGGTGATAGTGGATCGATTTTCGAAAATGGCACATTTCATTCCATTAACTGGGTTACCATCAGCCCCTTTACTAGCCAGATTGTTCATCTCTGAAATCTTTAAGTTGCATGGCCTTCCTCGAGAGATTATCTCTGATTGGGGAACACAGTTTGTGGCCAAGTTTTGGAGGTCGCTTTGTTCATCTTTAAATGTCAAGTTGAATTTTTCTTCTGCATATCATCCTCAGACAGATGGACAAACTGAGAGAGTCAACCAAGACCTTGAAACATTTCTCCGGCTATATATATCGTCCTCACAGGATGACTGGGTTGACTACCTTCCATTGGCAGAATTTGCTCATAATGATCTCTTCCATTCATCTTCAGAATCTACGCCCTTTTATATTAACTTCGGCTTTCATCCTCGTGTGCCAGAGTTCCATCCATTGCCAGCCCTAGAGGTTCCAGCGGCAGATCAAGAGCTTCAACGTCTATCTAGAATCTGGAGTTGTGTACGTAAGTCCTTGGTCAAAACTTCCGCTCGTTATAAATCTTTTGCAGATAGAAACCGTAAAGCTGTACCGAATTACAAAGTGGGAGACCAAGTTTGGATTTCTACGCGCAATCTCAGGTTCAAAGTTCCTTCTAAGAAATTTGCTCCCAAGTTTATTGGTCCATTTCCCATTGTAAAGGTACTCAACCCTGTGTCATACAAAGTTAAGTTGCCACCGTCTTTGAGAATTCCTAACGCCTTTCATACATCTTTACTGAAGCCTTTGATTCTCAATAAGTTCCGTACTACCCAGTCCAAATCTCCTAAAGTTCACTCTTTGCAGAATGAGGAATTTGAAGTTAAAGAGATTGTGGACCCACGTTCCCGATATGGACGTTTACAGTTTTTGGTCGACTGGAAGGGTTACGGTCCGGAGGAGAGATCCTGGGTTTTCTCTGAAGATGTTCATGCTCCAAGACTGGTACAGAAATACTTCTCCAAAAATCCTGACAAGGTTCAAAGGTGTTCGGAGACCACCCGTAGAAGAGGGGGTACTGTCACGAACCGGTCTCTCACCTTTGCGGGTTCTGGGGTTCATCCGTTGCCAGTGCGGTTGCTCACGGTGCTGTGTGCCCGTGTGGGGACGCGGTGTGATCAGTGGCACAGGTAATGCAGAATCTGGGAACTGTGAGTGCGGGGACCAAATGGCCTAAGGCACTGCGGTGTGTCTGCTGTATAGGAGGTGGCCATGTTGGAGACCAAATAGGTAATACAGAGCACTTGTGAAAACACCTGTGGGCAGGTGTAAGCCAATTCCGTGCTTGTGCTGCCGTTAAGTAGGCTGGGATTATATTACTCTGGGCCAGTGCTTTGTTGTATCAACGCTGTGCTCTAGCTCTGAGCTCTCTCCGTGCATTCCTGTGTGATTACCGTGGTCCAGATATCGCCTCCGTTCCCAGAGGTTCGTCTGCAGCCTTCACTGCTAAAGATCCACCGGCTCTCCGCTGTGCTGTCAGTTAATTGCACACCTACTGGAAATAGTTGGATTCCCAGAGTCCTGCATGAGGTTACCTTGTCTGCCTGTCTTCAACCATACAAAGTTTGGAGGATTCCACTACCCTCAGCTGTTCGTTTGTTCTACTCTGCATTTAACCCGTTCATCACCTTGTCATCTGCTACAGTTTTCACAGTGATCTCCGGAACCCGCAAGTAACCCAATTAAGTACTTTTATTTTCTATGTTACCATAACAAGGATAATTCTTCACAGCCTCTCAGTTAACTCTCAAAACTTCATTGCAAATCCTTACAGTTATTTCTTCATGTCTGCATTACCCAGTTAAACACATTCTGCTGTTCAGCATCAAAGCTTGTTTATATTTGGACAATTCAACATTTATTCATCAGCTTGTTTCATATACAGTTCCATGAACATTTCTTTTATTTGTCTTTGAGATTCATCCTGCATATTATTTCTGCCATTCCTGCAATACTTCAGTATAATATGATGATTAACAACTTGTCATTTAATTCTTTACTGAATTGTTATTTTTTAATAAATATATGAAACGGAACTTTCTTCGTCCTCCCTGCTTTCTTCATACCCCAGCACCTACACCTGTGGTTGGTCCCGGGTTAACGGATTCACAAAAACACCCGGACCTGACAGTGTTTTCCTTCTTTTTCACTTCGATTGAACGCTGATGGAACGCTGCTGTTATGTGTCAATTTTATCACACTTATGCCCAACTTCGATAATAAATGCACAGACAACCGGCTTTGCACAGCCTACAGGATAGAACTTAAGTAGAGAAATACTAGCAATTTCAGCCTGACCTATAGAAGTATAATGCAGCAGAATATGTTGGTGGTTGTAGTTACCTAGCAATTTCAGCCTGACCTATAGAAGTATAATGCAGCAGAATATGTTAATGGTTGTAGTTACCTAGCAATTTCAGCCTGACCTATAGAAGTATAATGCAGCAGAATATGTTGGTGGTTGTAGTTACCTAGCAATTTCAGCCTGACCTATAGAAGTATAATGCAGCAGAATATGTTGGTGGTTGTAGTTACCTAGCAATTTCAGCCTGACCTATAAAAGTATAATGCAGCAGAATATGTTGGTGGTTGTAGTTACCTAGCAATTTCAGCCTGACCTATAAAAGTATAATGCAGCAGAATATGTTGGTGGTTGTAGTTACCTAGCAATTTCAGCCTGACCTATAGAAGTATAATGCAGCAGAATATGTTGGTGGTTGTAGGTACCTGTAGATGACAAGAAGAGAAGAGACGTCAATTCACAATCGATATCAGTTGAAGATAAATTAATGCTGATGGAACGCTGCTGTTATGTGTCAATTGAGTTCTAGTACATCATATACAGGGCAGGTTTGAGGTTTTGTAGGTGCCTTAGGCAAAGCTTTATATTGCCACCCTTACTCCCCATTATACTTCATCCATACATTAGGTTGACATGGTCTAAGGGCGGTATTCAATTTTTCCGCCCCCATCCACCCCCGCTCTGTTTCTGCTGATGGACATGGTATCATCATTTCAGCACCCAACCCTTTACACAGCTAAATCTGATTACTATGGGAGCGATATGCACAATAACGGAGATCACTTTAGAAAGGAGATTGGGCATGATATATCATTTGAATACTGCCTGAAATGTCTATATGTATAGCATGTCAATAATGACCATGTCGAAATTCCTCATGCCTACACGGGTGAAATGTTGACATGATAGAATATCAACATAACATCCCTGGTGGCCCAGCGGTGACTTATCTGGTCCTGGCAACAGCGGCGTCTCCAGTGGTGTTATCCTGGTCCCAGTGTTTATGTAACTAGCAGTCTGGCACAGACATCTGATGGAGCGCTGCTCCAGTGAGCTTTTTCTCCCTATCCCTAGCACTAATTCCTACCCTTTAATCTTCCCCTAATGCCTAACACTAACACCAAACCACTGCAGCCTCACCCTAACTTCCCCCACTGCCTAACCCTAACCATCCTGGCTGTGCCTAAAGCTAACCATCGGCATTCTGAGAACATGTTGACCATGTGACTGGATATCAACAACACTTACAGTACATGTTTACCAGATTCTAGGACAATGGGGGAAGTATCACATACATATCACCCATCCTCTCTGTAAATGTATTACACATTGTTGCAGGACTGGAGCATTCAATATGCCCATTTACCTCCACCCAATCAACCCAATTTACCCATTCACCCGCATTTATCACCCATTCATTTCCTCCCATCCAGCACCCCTTACTTCATTCATTCAGTGGTTCTTAAACTTTCTTAAATCACAGCAAGCTAGAGTATCAGTATTTTTTCATGGCACCCCTAAACGAGAAGTGTCTTATTGAGAAATACAGACAGCAAATATGAAATGAAGTCAGTTATCTATTGGTATATGTATCTCAGGGTGTGGTTCATTAGGTCGACATACATTGGGTCTGATAAAGCTAAATATTTATCGTATATAAAACACTTTAAGAGGTCTAAGAACACTGTACGCTATCTACGTAAGAAGTACCGTAAGGGTACGCAAGTTGTGTAGCGATCGCTCAACCGTAGTCGAGACGCTCAAGCGTCACGTTCGCTTACGGCCCAGTGATCACAGGCAGGCACGCTATTGGCTGCCGACTAACGTAATGATTCGCTATAGCGTAGCGTACGCTCGGGACCACGAGGAGATCACCAGCGGTGCAGACGCTTACAACGTTAAAACCTTTATCTCTATACCTTTAACAATGAGATACACAGTATACCTTAGTGTAGAGACAGAGTGTAAGTGCAACCTGGTGTAACCTGATTAACTACAAAGCTGCTTGAGCGTCACCGACGCTCAGAGAATACTTAACCCTATAAAGAATACACAGATACCTGGGCTTAGGGTCCAAAACCTATTATATGTATTATAACTATTATACTTGCAAAAGGAATCACAGTACAAATGATACACTACAATATAACATAAACCAACTAACCGGATAACTACACAGGAAATACAATACAATACAACAAAGGGAAAATAAGAGAGAGATAGAGGAGGGAGAGAGAGAGATGGCTCACAGTAAGACAATATGATTACGGAGAAAACTTACGCACAAGGGGAACGATCGCATGCGCCTCGATATCCAGCTCCCGATTATCAGCAATGAGAACCGTTGAAGAGAGTGAAGTTGGATATGGTCGGCTTGCCTATTTATGCCCCACACACAATACAATTCAATGGTCCCTACAATCTCATTGTTCATTGGACACAGGAATTCGGCTTCGCATTATAACAAAAGGTCATAGGTTGATTCATACAGGTGGGCTGTGACTATTTCCAACAGCTCAGGTGGGAGGGAAACTGGGTTTCCCGCCGCATGGGTAATAAAGTGCAAATAAAGTAAATGTTCATAAACTTCTTATGTCCATAACTATTCGCACGAGCGATTGATCTGCTTCGAACCAACACCGGAATATTTCTAATTAAATGTTCTTCCGATGGATACTAAACACCACTGTATTACTCCTGTCTGACCCTTCGTATCAAACAAAGAGGGATTTCTCTGTTCATGAACATTCTATATTAACCAAACTTTCAGAATCTATCAAAGGGACCATGATCTACAAAATACATTATTACTGAAAATATGTTACGATTGAGTCGCACGCTACAACCACATAAACTCTACCGTAAATACGCATACCGTGCGCCTGCGGGTGCCCGCGACTGTGAGTATGCGCACGTACGGGAGAGCGTACGCATGCGCAGCACGGACCTGTGTGAGGTGCAAATATGGTAGTGTGCATAGAGATATTTTTCTGACTTTGACAGTCCACCCTTTGGCAGTCAATAATAACTGCCACTTCCTGAAAACATTTAAAAAGGAGAAAAATATATGTTAGGGGTTAATTCATTTCCATGGTTGGGTAAGGGAGGAGAGAGGAGTAGGTGTGAAGAGGGTATGACCTAGTGAGATAGCAGAAGCATGTGTGTATGAATCCGTGTTTGGGGGGTCATGTATCATCGTGCCGTACGTGTTGTAAATTAAGCTTCGAGGTATTGCGAAGTATACATTTGAATTCCTTCTTATCCCGTGGTACGGGTCTGTGGATGGGCTGTCAAACTTTACCGAGCTCTTTTCGGATTTTGAACAAAATGGGGAGCACATTTTAGTTGATGATACATGAATGGGGGAATATGTGATTGCTGATATCTGTGCCTGTATTCCCTATACTATGTGTGTCATTACCTGAGGGTTGTAGAAATGAAGAAAAGACATAATTACGGTAAATGCGGTGGTATTCTATGTCAGGTTAATGTACATCTGTCGGTTGAAGTTTTGTTCGGTATCAGTTGAAAGTCGTCTTCTTTGCGCTGTGTTGCCCATTAGGTGTGAGCAAAAAGCTTTGTCAATGCCATTAGATTTACAAAAAATGTTGGGCTAGCGTAAGTTTAAGAATTCTAGGGAAACTGGGGATCCATGGCAAAGTTCATCAAATGTCCGTATCTCAAGTGGTCAAAACTTCTTCTTTGGTCTATCCGTTGTCTGTATAGCGTCTCGTCAACTTCCTCGTCCAAGGAGGTCTTTTTATCTTGGAGAAAAGCAGAAAAACAGGTGAAAGAAACGGACCGTATAATCGCATTTTCATTACATCATTATTTCTATCATTGGGTCATAAATCAAATCCAGGTTAATTACAGTTTCTTCACTCCTCAAACTCATTACCCTGGTACGATGTTTGCACTTCATTAAAGCCTGACCGCATCTAAATATCAAGCCAATTGATATGACAACACCTAAGATACATAGGAGAAACTTCCCAACATCCATTATGACTCCTTGAGCCCAGTCTCCCAAACCGGAGAACCAATTTCGCGGGTTCAACCATGACACCCAACCAGTCAGCTCATTACCTACAGCAGCAAGAGTGAGATTGTGTTTTCGGCGAAATTCCCACTTCAATTGGAGAATATCGTCCATCTTTTGGTCTATGACCTCGACCGGATCCTCGGTGCTATTCGTGATATACGTGCAACACTTCACGCCGTACTGTGTTGCTAATGTAACACAATATCCGCCTGTCACTGCTGTGAGGTAATTAAGAACCATTCTATGCTGCACCAGTTCTGTTTTATAAGCTTGAAGTTCCCTTCCAGTATATCTAAACGTGTCATCATACATTTCAGTGATATTATCTAACAAATTTGCGAGCGCCGATATGTATTTATAATTTAGCACTCCTCTAGCGGTGCGGGTGAAATCTAACGCGATTAAGAATTGAATCCCGGTGGATTCACTTATCAGATCAGAGGCCGGATGCTCTGTCTTCTCTATCAGGTGCCTTTTAACAACGTGCTCGTAATGGGTGTGAGTACAAGGAGCTTGGGCACCACGATGTATGTCTTTCATTTTATCATGTGTTACAGTCATTACTTCAGGCAATACTTTTCCAATATAACACAATCCTTCAGAGTTTGGGGCAAGCCACTTGTACGCCTTTCTCCCGAATATGAAATATGCATCATCGGGGAGAACATATGGGACGGAGAAGGACATAACCATATTACACACCTTCCAGGTGAAATCTCCTAACCCTAATTCTTCCATCTGCTTAATACACGTATCAGGTTGTACGATATGTGCACAGTATCCTGGTGATACTTCTCCAACTCTCGTAATCCTATTTCCTAAGGTGTACCTATACCGGAAAGATTTTCCTCTACTAGCTATGTGGCGTACAAGCTCTGTATCTGTAGGCATTCTATCTGCTCTATGCGAAAAGGTCATGGTGTGGTTACTCCATGACACTTCCCAATTTCCCGGCTTTCTGGGATTGGAGATGTTGAAACATAATAGGGACCTATCCACATGGTATTGGTGGAGCTTCAAACTAGGAGGGCTGGAGATATTAAACCTCCTGTCCACCGGTCTCCCACCATTTAACTCAAGTACCTCCCCTATCGTTAAAGGAAATGGTACTAGCCCTGATTTGCTATGACCTTGAGGTACTTGAGAGCATACCCAACAATCTGTTTTGTTTAACACATTACCCACTAAGGAGTGATAGTCACTCAATGGATGCCGGTCCATATGGATATTAAAACTGGATTGGCATTTCTTAATGCACCCATCTTCAATGACATTGTTACAGAGCCTACAGATACAGTTTTCCTCAGCTAACAATCCGTCACAATTCCTTCTATGGTCAATGCTATCGGATCGTTTTCTGATACTCGCCTTTGCTTGTTGGTTAGGTTGATCTTGGAAAACTACGCCTCCATCTTTATCATCAGAACCCATTCCAGAACCTCTATCGACCTCCATGGTACTCTCGCCGGAACAGACTGCTCTGGTCAACATCATGGTCAACAGGAAAATCCGGATCACAGTCTCTTGGGGCAAGTCCATCTTATAGGAGGAAACGGAGAAGAATGAGAAGGAGGAAAAAGAAATTTGAGGGAGAGGTAATGGGAAGTGGAGGAAAACAATAAAAGGGAGTGGGGAGTCGACAACAGCTCTCGGTCTTCAAGGCTCAGGTGCCGCCTCAGTCCTCCTGGAACAGACACTCCAGTGATACAACCTCTACCGTCTGTTCCTTATCACGGGACTTCTCTGGATCAGCAACCTTCTTGCAGTGGGATGAATGGACCCAAGTCTCTCTCTCAGCAACCTTTAATGCTGTAGTGCTAGTCAATAAGACCTGGTATGGTCCTTCCCATCTGTCAATAAGGCAACCTGAGCGTAGAAAATTCCGTATCATTACATAATCCCCAGGTTCAATGTCATGACAATTACTATCAGGTAGATCAGGAATCACCAACTTCAGATTATCATTTTGATTCCTTAACTGTTTACTCATGTTAATCAAGTACTTTACAGTTACTTCATTGTTACATTTCAAATCATCCTGAGGGTTAATCATGACATGCGGTTGTCGACCAAACAAGATTTCAAAGGGAGACAGATTAAGAGGGGACCTGGGAGTGGTTCTGATACTGTACAATACAATGGGTAAAGCTTCTGGCCATGTCAATCCTGTCTCTGCCATCACTTTACTCAATTTATTTTTAATAGTGCTGTTCACTCTTTCGACCTTCGCACTCGCCTGTGGACGGTACGGAGTGTGCAGCTTGCTATCAATTCCCATCAACTTACACATTCCTTGAAAGACATCACCTGTAAAATGGGTACCCCTATCACTTTCGATTATTCTAGGGATACCATATCTACATACAAATTCCTGCACAATTTTCTTAGCAGTAAACATAGCGGTATTTGTAGCCGCAGGAAATGCTTCGACCCAATTTGAGAAAACATCTATACAAACAAGTACATATTTCAAATTCCGACAAGGGGGTAATTGTATAAAGTCAATTTGTATTACCTGGAAAGGGCCGCCGGCAGGTGGGATATGGGATGGTTCTGTAGGTATTGCCTTTCCAATATTCTTTCTCAAACAGGTAAGGCATGACATTGCTCTTTTACTCGCATGAGAGGAGAATCCTGGGGCGCACCAATATGCTCTCACCAATTTGCACATCCCTTCCTTGCCTAGATGAGTCAGCCCGTGAGCGGCTTCAGCCAGACATGGAAGATATGCTCTGGGGGCCACTGGTTTACCATGTCCATCCGTCCAGAGTCCTGAGGACTCCTGGCCATATCCCTTTGCCTTCCAGACTGCCTTCTCCTGTGTGGAACACAAATTCTGCATTTCACACAACTTCTGTGTGTTGATGGTATTAAATACCATCAATTGTGTGGTGTCTATCTGTATGGGGGTAGCAGCTGCTAACTTAGCAGCTTCGTCTGCTCGGCTGTTACCAAGTGATACCGGGTCTTGGCTATATGTATGTGCTTTACATTTGATAACAGCCACTTTGTCGGGTTCCTGTATCGCTGTTAGAAGCCTTTTTATGTGAGTTGCATGCGCTACCGGTGTACCAGCTGCCGTCATGAAATTTCGGAGGCGCCATAGGGCTCCGAAATCATGGACTACCCCGAATGCGTATCTAGAATCGGTGTAGATATTGGCTGATTTGCCCTTAGCCAATTCACATGCTCTGGTTAGGGCGACCAGTTCAGCAACCTGGGCTGAGTGAGGTGGGCCTAGCGGTTCCGCTTCTATGGTGTCTTGGTCATCTACGACTGCGTATCCAGTACACAAGTCTCCCGAGTCTGACTGTCTATGACAACTACCGTCCGTGTAGAACGTGAGTTCTGCATCTTCCAGTGGGTTGTCACTGATGTCAGGCCTTGCGGTAAAATTTTGGGTCAAATATTCCATACAATCATGTGTATCTTCCTTTATATTAAATCCTCCTTCCCCATCACTCTCACCTTCCACCCTTTGTGCCTGACCAGGCACACCTGGGAGATACGTTGCAGGATTTAATGCACTGCATCTCCTTATGGTGATGTTTACGGGGGCCATTAGTGCCAATTCCCATCTTGTAAACCTCGCTGATGAGACGTGTCTGGTTTGGGCAGAATTCAATAAGGCTGATACTGCATGTGGCGTATGGATTGTGAGGTTGTGGCCTAGCACGACGTCTTCGCTTTTTGTCACTAGCAATGCTATCGCAGCAACGCTTCGCAAGCATGTGGGGAGGGATCGCGCTACCGTGTCTAGTTGAGCGCTGTAGTATGCAACTGGCCTGCTGGCATCACCGTGTTTTTGGGTTAGTACACCTGCCGCGCAACCAGCACTTTCTGTTCCGTATAGTTCAAAGGGTTTCCCATAGTCTGGCATACCTAGTGCTGGTGCCTGCGTTAGGCACTGTTTGAGTCTCTCAAATGCTGTTTCGGACTCGTCTGTATGCGAAATCCTATCAGGTTTGTTTGAGGAGACCATTTCCTGCAAAGGTAACGCCAAAATGGAAAACCCTGGGATCCAATTACGGCAATACCCACACATTCCTAAAAACGTTCTGATCTGTTGCTGGGTTTGTGGCAGAGTCATGTCTCTAATTGCTTGGATTCTATCAGCGGTCAGGTGTCTCAGTCCTTGTGTTAGACAGTGTCCCAAATATTTTACCTTAGTTTGGCATAATTGTAACTTGTCTTTGGACACTTTGTGTCCTGTGTCTGAAAGATGAAACAGGAGCTGTTTCGTATCCTTCAGAGATGCTTCCAGTGAATCTGAACACAGTAGTAAATCGTCCACATACTGTATCAATACTGATCCACTGTCTGGTTGGAAAGACTGTAAACAATCATGCAAAGCCTGAGAAAATATACTTGGACTATCTATGAAACCTTGGGGTAATCGAGTCCACGTGTATTGGACTCCTCTGTATGTAAATGCAAACAAATATTGGCTGTCAGGGTTCAGAGGTACCGAAAAGAAAGCGGAGCAGAGGTCAATAACAGTGAAAAATTTGGCAGTGGGAGGGATTTGCATTAGGATGACAGCTGGATTTGGCACTACGGGGAACTGACTCTCAACTATTTTGTTAATCCCCCTTAGATCCTGCACTAGTCTGTAACCCCTCCCCCCACTCTTTTTAACAGGGAAGATGGGACTATTGGCAGTGCTGGACGTTCTTACCAGAATGCCCTGTTGTAGCAAGCGCTCTATTACTGGGTAAACTCCTAACTCCACCTCTGGCTTCAGAGGGTACTGTGGGATTTTTGGAGCTATCCTACCATCTTTTACTTGTACAACTACTGGAGCTACGTTTGCCATTAATCCAGTGTCTTGTCCGTCTTTTGTCCAAAGTGACTCTGGTATCTGAGATGTCATCTCTTCTATTTGGGATGGATTCCTATTTGTCATAATGGTATGTGACATTAATTTTGATGGGGAGTCTAACATGTCTCGCGCTTCCTGAGCGTGTTTCTCAGGTATGTCCAAGAATACACCTTCAGGAGTACAATAAATGACGCACCCCATTTTACACAGTAAGTCTCTTCCCAGGAGATTGGTTGGTGCCGATGCAGCCAGCAAAAAGGAATGCTTGGTATGCAAAGGCCCTATTGTAATCTCGGCTGGTTTGCTAACAGGGTAGTGCTGGACTACTCCTGTTACTCCCATGGCTGGAATTGTCCTACCAGTGGTTCTCATGCCCACTGTCGAATTTATCACTGACTTGGCCGCCCCTGTGTCTACAAGAAAGTTTAAAGTTTTACCAGCTACATTAATTGCGATCTCGGGTTCACTTCCAAGGTTGGCAATTAATTTTACTGGCTGCAGATTACAGGTATGGCCACACCCCTATTGGGTATGGTGACCTTCCTGAATCCCGCTGGCAGCAACTACTTGTGAGGGAGTTAGCTGGGAACTACCAGAGGCATGCCAGTCTCTGTTCGGGGGATATCTTTTTGTTTCCCCTGTATGTGGCTCATAACTCCGTTTCTGTGGACCCCGATCCCAATGTCGTGTGTCGTGTCGTTGTCTAGGGGGTTGGTATGAGTTTCGTGGATTCTTTACTCTACAATCTCGTGCCATGTGTCCCTGTTTGTGACAAGAATAACAGGTAACCATACTTGACTTACCCACAGGATTTGGTGATACAAACAAAGGCTGCCTTGTGGTCAGAGCCTGTATACTTACTGACATTAATTTATCACCTTGTTGTTCTCTGTGTCTGATGATGTTTCTATCGTGATCAATAGCAGCCTCTCTCAAAGTAGCCACAGACAGACCTCGCCAACATGGTTGTGTGGTCTGTACCCTAGTCTTCAATGACTCTTTTAAACCATCCATCAGTACCGATACTGCTACTTCCCGATGGTTTGTGTCTGTTTTAATGTCCTCTATGCCTGTGTATTTTGCCATTTCTAATAATGCTCTGTGAAAATACTCTGCAGCTGTCTCTGACTCCTTCTGTTTAATGGAGAATATCTTATTCCATTTAGCTACTGCTGGGAAATACTCTTTTAACTGCAAGTTTATTCTTTTCACATTATCTTGGTTGTACACATCTGTAAGAGGTACATCATGATCTAGTCCGCAATCAGCTAAAAATTGAGTTGCATCGACATTTGAGGGTAAACATGCTCTCAGCAATATCTGCCAGTCTTTATTGTTGGGCTCTGCAGTGTTACCTAAGTCTCTGATGTATTTTTGACTGGCAACTAAGTCTTTTCTGGGGTCAGGAAATTCAGACACTATGGTCCTTAATTCCATTCGGGAAAATGGGGTGTACATGGCAATGTTCCTAATGGGAGTGGCTCCTGATGTGTCTGTTTTCCCATTTGGCACTGCTATTACTCTAACAGGTGTAATTCTAACAACCTCATTCTGTGTAGATTCTACAGGCTGTGGTGAAATAGTCTCAGCATAATGCATGGTGCCGTACTTACCAGTTGATACGACCTCACCTATCCCTCCGCTAGGGGCCTTTACTAATCTCGTGGGTGGAGCTGTGCCTACTGTGGTCTCTGCTATGGTGGCTGCTAGAGAGAGCGCTGAAATCGTTGCCGATTCGTCCTCTTGATCACACTCCTGAGGAAAGTTCAAAACAGGGTACAACTTGCACGGGTTAATACTTGCATGGGTTAATGGGTTAACATTATCATTAACATTTACACAGTTACTAAGTGATTTTGTGTTACACCTTAGTGCGTCTTTCTCCGCAATCAACTTCTCTCCTGATATGTATGGTGGCGGTGGGGCCGTGGCAATCAGTTTTCTGTTAGAGCCAGATCCCGCCGCCTGAGCCAAACCTCTCTGTATCTCACCTTCCTGTTGCCACAACTGTAAATAATCATAATGCTGGATTCGTCTTTTTGTTGATTTTATGAGACATATCCTCCTCCTTAAATTTTGTAACACTTCTGAGCTGAAGCTACCTACTCTTGGGAATTTCTCCCCGTCATGTACAGTCATTCTCTCCCATTCATCACATAAAGTTTCTGTGTGACTTCCATATTTCTCACACATTATATACCTGGCCGACCCAATTGGTCGGACCACTGAATCAACCCGAACCGAGGTTGATCGCCCCCTACCTGAACAAGTGGCCCCCATAGTTCGAAAGTGTTGCTTTATTTAGCCAACCCTTACGCAAAACCAAATGTCCACAATAGGCTGACGGTGGCGGTTTACCGAGTACCCCACTCACTCGCCCACGCCGACCAATACGACCTGATCACACCGATATGGTGCTGGCGTACTCGACCTAGGGCCCCTGCGACCTGAACCTCTATTTACTGGAACCTGCGAGGGTTATCCGAAGAACACTTACTCTTTCCAGTAACTATTGGTTGCTGGATAGTTCCTGAGTGAGCAGCAAACTACCCTTAAAATAAAAAAATTACACAAATCACGTTAGAGTGTACAAATAGCGTTTGTGACCCCTTTACTCTAATGGTATTAGGTCAGATTACTAACTACTGCACACACTTACGTGCGGTCCAGTCGTTCAGTACACAAACAACTAAGCTTATGTACGGAAAGACCAATGGAATCGAAACTTACGACTGCGAATTCCTTCAGCCAGAGCTTATATGGCCTATATGGGTGTTGCACCAACCCTTTTCGGTGTTGTGCCTGTGAACTGTATAGCGGACTTCCTTGTCGGCTGTACCTGGACCTCCTGGTCTGTTATGACCTCCTGGTCTTGTTACAGTATGACCTCCTGGTCTTGTTACAGTATGACCTCCTGGCCTGCTATACTCTAATGCTCAAAATTGTATATTTAACCAGAGATGCCTCCCTAGCCACCGTGCACGTCACTTACACGCATGTACCTCACGAGTACTCGACTTTTCTTGTGGTTCAACCTTTAAAAATTGTAAAAACACTCACTCATCACATGTACACTTTTGTTTCTATTTCTATTTCTGCGCAGAAATTTTTCTTTAGATCAGGTGTGTTACCAATTAGGAGCAGGATCTGTTAATTAAATTTCGGACACCCAAAAATAGACTTGCGTTATTTCTCGCCTCGCGTTATTTATCGCTTTGCGTTATTTATCAACTTATCGTGACTTGAGCTACGTGGGCGTAACCGGACGCTCCGTTGCGTAATATACGCTGCGTGCGTCGGCCTTTGGATTGCGTACGCAAGTCTTTGTTATAGACACGTATACGCAAAGCAAAGATCCACCGTAACACAATTTATACTTTTATCAATGTAGATGATCCTTGATCATCTACCACACAACACACTGACTTCGCCTTATCTCCCAGGCAAAACTGTGTGTTTGTCTATCTTTTAACTATATTACCTTTACTCTTAAACTATGAAATAACGGCAAATCTCTTTTAGCACTTCTATCAACTATAAAACTGGCAGACAGGAGAGTGATATACGAAAATGAAAAAGAAAAAGAAATGCAGATATATATATGTGTGCGTGCGTGTGTACGCAAGACAGAAAAATAAACAGTTTTAAAAGACACTAGCGTTTTGTTCTTACCTCCGGTTCCCGGATTCCTTCAGCACTCTTTACCTAAGCGAAGCAGACGCTTATCCTGTCAGCACTACGAGGGATACAACCTCCCGCCCTTTGCTGAGGGATAATGTCTGCTGATCTACCTAGTGCAGATATGTGAAGGACGGGCGAGCCGCCAATTGATAAAGCTAAATATTTATCGTATATAAAACACTTTAAGAGGTCTAAGAACACTGTACGCTATCTACGTAAGAAGTACCGTAAGGGTACGCAAGTTGTGTAGCGATCGCTCAACCGTAGTCGAGACACTCAAGCGTCACGTTCGCTTACGGCCCAGTGATCACAGGCAGGCACGCTATTGGCTGCCGACTAACGTAATGATTCACTATAGCGTAGCGTACGCTCGGGACCACGAGGAGATCACCAGCGGTGCAGACGCTTACAATGTTAAAACCTTTATCTCTATACCTTTAACAATGAGATACACAGTATACCTTAGTGTAGAGACAGAGTGTAAGTGCAACCTGGTGTAACCTGATTAACTACAAAGCTGCTTGAGCGTCACCGACGCTCAGAGAATACTTAACCCTATAAAGAATACACAGATACCTGGGCTTAGGGTCCAAAACCTATTATATGTATTATAACTATTATACTTGCAAAAGGAATCACAGTACAAATGATACACTACAATATAACATAAACCAACTAACCAGATAACTACACAGGAAATACAATACAATACAACAAAGGGAAAATAAGAGAGAGATAGAGGAGGGAGAGAGAGAGATGGCTCACAGTAAGACAATATGATTACGGAGAAAACTTACGCACAAGGGGAACGATCGCATGCGCCTCGATATCCAGCTCCCGATTATCAGCAATGAGAACCGTTGAAGAGAGTGAAGTTGGATATGGTCGGCTTGCCTATTTATGCCCCACACACAATACAATTCAATGGTCCCTACAATCTCATTGTTCATTGGACACAGGAATTCGGCTTCGCATTATAACAAAAGGTCATAGGTTGATTCATACAGGTGGGCTGTGACTATTTCCAACAGCTCAGGTGGGAGGGAAACTGGGTTTCCCGCCGCATGGGTAATAAAGTGCAAATAAAGTAAATGTTCATAAACTTCTTATGTCCATAACTATTCGCACGAGCGATTGATCTGCTTCAAACCAACACCGGAATATTTCTAATTAAATGTTCTTCCGATGGATACTAAACACCACTGTATTACTCCTGTCTGACCCTTCGTATCAAACAAAGAGGGATTTCTCTGTTCATGAACATTCTATATTAACCAAACTTTCAGAATCTATCAAAGGGACCATGATCTACAAAATACATTATTACTGAAAATATGTTACGATTGAGTCGCACGCTACAACCACATAAACTCTACCGTAAATACGCATACCGTGCGCCTGCGGGTGCCCGCGACTGTGAGTATGCGCACGTACGGGAGAGCGTACGCATGCGCAGCACGGACCTGTGTGAGGTGCAAATATGGTAGTGTGCATAGAGATATTTTTCTGACTTTGACAGGTCGAACACTGAAGGTCGACATGCATTAGGTCGACATGGTCATTATGGAAAGAATGGGGTAACCCCTTCTCTGCGCCTCCTAATAAGTCAATTAATACCATATGTTTCTACTTAACTTATGAATGGGCGGAGCTCTCTCAGTCTGCTATCTTCTTCTTAATTAATGAGAGATATGATATCCAGGTAGACAAATATGTAAAAATAGAAAAAAACAATCTAGTGCAGCATATTCACAAAAGATGTCAATCATATAACTTTATCAGCCTATGATTCACTCATAACAGATAGACATATGCTTCTTAAAAAAAGATTTTTAATATTAAAAAAATTCATAATAAAATATCCATGCAAGGATATGATGAATGATCCATAGATGTTACATCCACATAAACACTTATGAGGGTGGCTTCCTACCAGATTTACGGAGTATATAGGTGCACATAAAAGAAACCAATAGATGTTCCAAAAAATCCCCAGGGAAGATTTCAGCTCCAAGAATGGATCACCCGTCTTCTCCTCGTCTGGTCAGGTCGCCGTTCTGTCCTTCTCATCAGCCAACGCGTTTCAATCAGTGGTTCTGATCTTTTCAAGGCATAATTATGAGTGCCTCCTATCCCAGGTATTCTCCCTTAATTACTGGGAGGAGCCACTCTCATTTACAAATTAAAATACAACAGTATAAAACATAAAAATCCCATAACAATTCAAATCTAATTTCATTTTTTATAATGCTCCAGGTTTAATTTTAACATAAAACACAAAATCCTTCATTTAATTCATACTTCTATTATCTGGGGACAGGAAGTATATTCCATGTGCAGGGTACCCTCAAAGCTCCTTCCCCGATATTACTTTCACATTGGTTCCGTCCCTATGTTACTCCTATTGCTAGTAAAATTATGACCCCCGGAAGTCCTCCCACGGCCATTCTCACTGGGACTGACCCGGTCACATGATCGGACATTTTGGAAAAAAAGTTCTCTATTCCCTAAGAAATTACAGTCCCCAGGGTCCCCCCACTTAAGAACAACAGTTCCCATTCCCCACTGCTTCGTTTTCCCTTGCTGTTACTGTATTCGATGGGTCACGTGATCGGACCGGGAAACCGGAAGTGCTGTTACCACCATTTTTATTGTGGTCCCTCACTCCTTTATAAAATTACCTATTTGGAAGACTATAAACCGAATGGGGATAAGTCTCATAGCAACAAAATACATCACGTGACCAGTAGGGCACGTGATTGGGACCCAGCATCGGAAATGCAAATACCACCATTTTTATTGTGGTTCTCCGCTTCTTTGCCCATATTTGTTTTAAAACAAACAAAAAAACAAAAACATCCATTTCTGACAAACAACATAATAATATATTGTATTTGCAAAATAAGATACATAATATAAGAAACCATATCCAAATCAAGGGGCTGATCCTTAGTGGCCAATCCAGATACATGTGTCAGTTCTTGGTAGTCTTTTGACCATTATTGGGAAACGGATATTCTTCTCATAGAAACACTAAAACGATAATGTCCCATAAACAGAAATATGATTAAACATACAATATGATATGTAATGCTTACAATGCAAGACTTTATCAGCATTTAATTTAAAAACCATTTTACTTCGAAATCCTTATTGAGACCCCTAGGTCTCAATGTTTTTAATGAATAAATCAATTGCATTTCAGTCCTGACTAATCTATCTGCCACATCACTGCATCGCCAGTTCCCCTTCACTTGTTTAAGGGCCCGAATGATGTTATATCCCCACAATTTCTATTATGGACACTGTCGAAATGCGCGGATAGTGCATGGATCTCCAACCCCTTCCTAATGTTCCGCAGATGTTCTGCAAACCTTATCTTTAGGTTTCTGGAGGTCCGCCCGATATAGAACATACCACAACTACAGCCAATAAAATAAATTACGTTCCTGGTGGAACAAATTATGAATTCCCCTATTTTATGGGGTTGTCCTTTAATGATTACTTCTGAACATTTATTTTCCCCTTTAACAATCTTTCACAGGCTGCTAGACCTGCACTTATAAAAACCCTTAGATAAGGTGCGTACATTTGCTTTTGGGGGGGGACATTGCACTCCTAACCAGATTATCTTTAATATTTCTTGCCTTCCGGTATATAAATCGTGGTTTTGGGGGAATTATATCCTTTAATAGAGGGTCGCCTTTTAATATGGACCAATGTGATCTAATAATACCCTCTATTTGTTTATGCTGTATATTGTAGCCTGATATAAAGGCCAATTAATTTTTTTTCTTATTAGTGTCCTCTTCCATATTCCCATTCCTTAATTCCTTTGCTACAAGGAGAACATCCCTATTAATCTTCCCACAACTTTATTTTGCTTTATTGATATTCTGGTCCCTATAGCCACTCTGTTTGAACTTCCTAATCATAAAATCTGCCAGCTCCTTATAAACTTTTTCATCTGTGCAGTTTCTTCTTAATCTTTGCAGCTGGCTATTGGGAATGGACTCAAGCCAATTCATATGATGACAGCTCGTAGTATGTATATAGCTCCCTGAGTCTGTGGGTTTTACATAATTGTGAGTTTTTAGAACTCCACCTTCCACATATATGGTGAGATCCAAAAAATGTACCTGAGAACTACTTATATCAAACATTAGGACGATGTTGTAATCATTATCATTCAGATAATCACAGAATACGGACAAAGAATCCCTGGTGCCTCTCCATATAAATAAAATATCATCAATGTATCTTGACCAGGATACCAGGTTCGCCCCGAACCTTTCATTTTGCCAAACGTACTGGGTCTCCCACTTCCCCGTGAACATATTGGCATAGCTCGGGGCGAACCTGGTACCCATGGCCGTACCCACTTTTTGTACATAAAACTGATCCTTAAAATGAAAATAATTATTTTGTAGAATAAAATCTATACCCTTCACCAGAAAATCACATAGTTCAGAATCATAACTGCTATCCTCCAGAAAATTAATTACTGCTTCTATTCCCATATGGTGGTTAATAATTGTGTACAGTGAAGTTACATCTGCTGTCACAATAAAGTAATCTTTACCTCACTGTACATCCCTTATTATATTAAGTACATCTCTAGTGTCTTTGAGGTGCGACTTATTCTTCACCACCAAAGTCGATAAATTCTGACAAATTAGCAGTAATGGAATTCACCCCAGATACTATAGGCCTCCCTGGGGGGTTCTGGGTATCCTTATGGACCTTTGGTAATACGTATAGGACCGGTATGTTGGGATTATCAGGGATCAGAAATTTCCCTTCCGACTCCAAGATCGTGCCCTTCTGCACAAAGGTATCTACTAACAATTTCAAGTTCAACAATATCTTCTTAGTGGGATCACCTCTTAATTTCCTGTATGTGTTAGTATCATGTAACTGTCTTAATACCTCAGCCTCATATTTTTCAATGTCCATAAGGACAACCCCACCCCCTTTATCCGTGGGTTTGATAACTAATTATTTATTGGACATTAAATTTACCAGAGCCTCATTCTCCTTTTTCGTGAGATTAAAACGCCCCTAATCAGTTTCAGCTCATCTATATCTTTACTGACTAGTGCTTCAAAGGTATACACAAAATTTCCCTTCATATGACCTGGACAAAATATTGATTTTGGTTTGAAGGGTCTGACAGGAATTTCACTCTCTATAATGTTGCTTTCTGTTTGTTGTTTTGCCGCAAATAACCTTTTAATGGACAACTTAGTTTAAACTTGCTGTCGGAACAAATTTAAGCCCTTTTTCCAATAAGGAAATTTCGGACTCATTAAGATTATGTTTGCTCAGGTTAAAAATCTTAACCTTTTCCCTTGTTTCTGAAGCTCCTAATTCGTCTATATCTAGAATGTTGTTCTTTTTACTTTTTTGGGCTTTCTCTTCCTTCTCACCTTTCTCTTTTTATTCCCAACCCTCCTTCCTCTATGTGTATGGCCTTTTATATTCGCTAATAATTGTTCCTCCCAAGCTCTAAAAAATCCCTCCCATTTTGTAAATGGTGAAAACGATTCTCAGACTCCGGGAGGGTCTGATTCCTTCTCCCTCTATTCCAATGTTGTGTTGGTGTGGTTTCCCTCCTCCATGCACCTTCATTCCTGATCTCAGACATGGTCATTAGGTCGACATGTACAAGGTCGACATGGAAAAAGGTCGACATGAGTTTTTTTTTACTGTTTTTGGTGTCGTTTTCTTCTGACAATTAGTGCACCACGTCCCCTTGCATGGCTTGCTTAGCTCACCATGCTTCGGGCAGGTTACAATTCCCAACTGTAGTCCACATGGATCGTTAAGTATGAAAAAGGTGAAAAAAATTGTGGAAAACTCATGTGGACCTTTTTGCATGTCGACCTAGTACATGTCGACCTAATGACCACGTCGACCTAGTAACCATGTCGACCTAATGCATGTCGACCTTCAGTGGTTGACCCAATGTATGTCGACCTAATGCTTGTCGACCCAACGACCGCCTCCCGTATCTCAATGCATTTGTTATCGATGTTATGAATTTCTTGTTCTGTTGTCTTTAATATCAATACAACTTGATCAAGAAAAAATTAAGTATATCTGCATAACGGGGGCGTGTCGGGGGTGTGATCGTGGCAGCTGCGTGATCAAGAACATGGCGGCGGGCCTCCTGCAGGCCCAGCTAAACTGCACCAGCAGGAGGCATCCTCAATTTCTGTTAACAAGCAGAAATTTTGATGCGTTCACAATTTCTGCTTGTTGAAGTTGTATGTGTGGGGGGGGGGGGGCAGCCTTGCCCTGCAATGGGCGGTCCCCAGCATGCGATCCAAACGATTACAAATACTGCTAATTACCAGAATTTATAGTCCTTACTGAATAAGGCCCTATGGATGAATACATTTGCATATATGACACAGCTCCTACTCACAGAACGTTCGTCTACCTCACTATAATATGTCCACTACTGCTTATTTTTGTACCATGTTTGTTCTTTTTTATTTTCATGGAGCTATTTTTGTGGCTTTACCATCCTGCTGATGATATGGCCTATGTATTTACACTTTATTTTATGTCTTTGACTTTATGTATCAAAAAATAAATAAATATATTTTTAAAAAAAATAATGAAGTAAGATTGTAACTTGTCATCTTTAGGTTCAGTTATGTGGTGATGGACAGGTTTGCGCTTCTGTTTGTCCACATATTATACGATTATTATAAGATTGGCAGCCACCAGCACTGGTTTTGCCCATCATATGACCCATAAATAATTTGAGTTGGTCCTGGGCCACCAACATGTTGCACCCATGGAAGTTCCCTGCAGCACCCAGTTTGGGAACTATTATATTAATCAATTCACTCTGTCTCCAGCACTTATTAACCAATGTCCCTCAATAATCCATTCATCAATAACCAACACCCATTAACTTATTCCCCCTAGAATCCATTAATAAATCCACCCACCCAGCACCAATTAACACATTCATCCACACTGTCATCACTAAGTAACACTTCCCCACCTAGCACCATGATCCATTCACCCCCAGCACACATTATCCCCTCTCAGCACCTATTAACTTCCCCCTATCCAACACTTATTAACCCATTCCTCTCCAAGATTCCATTGATCATTTCACATTTTCAGCCATGTCAGCACCCATTAACCTCACCTACCCAGAACACATTAATTAATTCAACTCTTACAGCCAGCACCCATTAACCCAATTACCCCCATGAAGAAGTAATTACAAACTTCACTTGTGGTCCTGACAGGTGGCATTCAGTATGTCGCCTGTTGGGATCCGGCGATCAGTATACTGGCGTTGGAATCCCGACACCCGGCATACCAACAACTATTCTCCCTCTTGGGGGTCCACAACCCCCCTGGAGGGAGAATAAACAGCATGATGCGCGCAGCGCGGCGAGTGCAAAGAGCCCGCAGGGGTCACATTTGCACTCACCCCCCTGCCGGCATGCCGGTGATCGGGATCCCAGTGCCGGTATGCTGGCCGCCGGGATCCCGCTCGCCGGCCACTCATACTACACCCATCCTGACACTAGCTCCTTTCAGCTGCTTGTTCTTCTTGCATAGCCTGGGAGGCAAAGTTATTTGCATGAGTGACAGGGTGAGAAGGAAGGGGACAATTGTCTATGCTGCTGCCTGCTGCCCTGGGAATATCAGTAATGGGAAGATGATCAAGCATAAATGAAGAAGTCATGGGGTAGTGGCGGCAGTGGCTTATATAAGATCCACAACCATCAGCAGAAAATATAATAAGGATGTCAAAAACATCCTTCATTTTTGTCCCAGTTATCCTCAGTGGGGCACTCATTCAGGTCCTGGCGTCGAACAGAGCCGCCTGAAGCTGTATAATGGAAGTGCCGGCCTTGATCATATGATATCCAATAATTCATTATCCACAAACAATAGTCCATTATATGTTATATTTTCCTAAATTACTTAAAAAGGCATTTTCAATGTACTTTGCTGTTACTGTATTTTCTTCTATAGCAGATTCATCAATCATTCATATGTGTTTTCATGTAAGCTGACTGCATTCCTACTCAAATCAGTAAGATTGATTATTCTGTCATTAGCCAGAAGCAACTGTCAGGCACTTATTGTAAATGGAACAACTTAGTTATCTGAGTTAGAAGCCTGTTTAAACGGTGATCAGTGTTTCCACATTACAGAATTATCTTTTTATTTCCTCACAAGCTAGAACTACATATTATTCAGGAAAAATCATTCAAATGAAAATGCTGAGTAAATGCTCATGGTGCTACTTTGCATAGTAAAGACTTAGGGGTCAACCAAACAAGACACTGCTTTAACAAACATTACAGGTCGCAGCGATATATGGGCCCTCATTCCGAGTTGTTCGCTCGCTAGCAGTTTGTAGCAGTCGTGCAAACGCTAAGCCGCCGCCCTCTGGAAGTGTATTTTAGCTTAGCAGAATTGCGAACGAAAGGATCGCAGAGCGGCTACAAAAAAATATTCTGCAGTTTCTGAGCAGCTCCAGACCTACTCAGCACTTGCGATCACTTCAGACTTTTCAGTTCCTGTTTTGACGTCATGAACACGCTGTGCGTTCGGCCAGCTACGCATGTGTTTTCCCAGGCACGCCTGCGTTTGTATCTGACACGCCTGCGTTTTTCAGCACACTCCCTGAAAACGGTCAGTTTACACCCAGAAACGCCCACTTCATGTCAATCACTCTGCGGCAGCCAGTGCGACTGAAATGCATTACTAGACCTTGTGTGAAACTGCATCGGCCGTTGTGAAAGTTCATCGCGCGTGCGCATTGCGCCGCATGCGCAGAAGTGCCGCTTTTTTGCCTAATCGCTTCGCAGCGACCGAAAAAAACTAGCGAACAACTCGGAATGACCACCATAATATTCTACAGATGTAATTTACCATGTCGGAGCTGAGCAGTGCCGAAGCTCTCCTGATTACTGGCAGTGATATGCGCATGTGAGGATAATGGGCCTGATTCAGCATGGATCGCAAAAGCAAAGTCTTTCTCTAATGGGCAAACCCCTGTGCACTGCAGGTGGGGTAGATATAACATGTGCAGAGAGAGTTAGATTTGGGTGGGTTATTTTGTTTCTGTGCTGGGTAAATACTGGCTGCTTAATTTTTACACTGCAATTTAGATTTTTATCACCACACCAAATCTAACTCTCTCTGCACATGTTATATCTGCCCCACCTGCACTGCACATGGGGGGTCATTCCGACATGTTCACATGCAGCGGTTCTTCGACGCCGCCAGCGCTGAAAGTGATCGCAGCGGCGATCACTAGAAGATTGATGGCGGGGAGGCATGTCGGGGCGTCTACTCCCCGTTTTCCAGGCGTGGTGAGGCGAACGCAGGCGTGTCCAGGCGTTTGGAGGGCGGATGTCTGTCGTCAATCCCGGGACCTTCGCCACTGGATCCGTCGCACAGGGTAAGTAAGTCTGACGCTGGTATTGTTTTGCAGGAAACTTTTTTTTATTGTTTTGCAGGAAACTTTTTCAGCATAGCAGGGCTGCACAAGCGATCGCAGCCCTGCTATGCTATGCTAAAATACACTCCACCATAGGCGGCATCTAGTTGATCGCACGAGCAGCAAAAAGTTGCTACGTGCGATCAACTCGGAATGACCACCCTGGTTTTGTCCATTAGAGAAAGATTTTACTTTTGTGATCCATGCTGAATCAGGCCCAATGTCTGTATATAGTGATATGACCTGGACTGCAGTGCATCCAGTGGACCCTCCTGGGTTCTCTGGTCCCCATTGCCGGTAATAGCTAAGGCCACCCTGAGCATGTTAAATTGTCTCAGGCCATAGGATGGCAAGCGTCAGAAAGAGAAATACTGTAACACAGGGAAATCAGTGAAAATGTTAGAGAGGTTTTATATGACCTCATAAATAGATTCCTTAGATCTAAAATACCTATATATGAAAAATAAGTGTTGCCAAATTCTGTGTTTTCTGTTTGCCAAGATTTAAATGCAAATCCTCCTTGGTATTTTGCTGCTGGGCATGACCATCTCCATGCTAACTATTATCATATTACTTCAATGATCTATTATAACCACTCCCTTACTAGGAATATTCTGTGTGCAGCATACATGGTAAGATTAGATATTGTGTACTTAACCTGGTATGCAGGACTAAGGAGCTGGTCCTGTGCGGTTTATCAGTCTGTAAAAATAGGGATATTTCCAGGGAGGAAACCTTTATAAAGAAAGGATAGCTCTCAACAGTGTGCAGGTCAGCACAGTGGAATGTATTGGCATGTCATCCCAGTTTAGCAGTTATCAAATCCTACAATTCCAACTGTACAGTATTCCCATCTCATTCAGCAATGTACTGAGTCACAATGTACTGAGTCATTTCCCACTGACATAAGTGCATTGGCAGAACAGTGCTGCTTTCATTGGAAGTCACTCAATGCTACTGCATCCGAGTATGTCCATTATTACATTAGTGAAATATAACATACGGACACGTGACGTGTAGTATGTTATTTGGAGTTTTAGAAAGCCACACCAGAATCTTAACACTGTTAGAATGTCGACATTCAGAATTTCAACATGTCAACATGGTATTACTTTTTACATTGTGCATATCGACAGTCTGCTTGATGATGGGTTGGTATCGAAATACCGGCGGTCAGGATCCCGGTGGTCAAATCCCGACAGCTGCATCCCGATGCTCAGAATGCTGATTGTTACCGGTAAGTATTTTAACCCTAACCTTATCCCTAAAACTAACCCACCCCTCCCTCAGCCTAACCGTAACCATCCCCTCCTGCAGCCTAACCCTCCCCCTTGTGTCTAACCCTAACCCTAATACTCACCTTGGGCATCCATTGGCATTGTGAGTGCTGGAATTCTGGTGTTGAGATTCTGACAACATCCCATGTTGATATCATGTTTTTCTAGTGGTAGAGTCCTAACACTAACCGCCGCCTAACCCTATACCAAACCCTAACCGCAGCCTATCCTATGCCAGTGATGTGCGGTCAGGGGAGGCAGAGCCTTAGTTGTCATACTCCAGTAGACTCCATCGATTTGAGTATGAAGGTAATTAGAGTAATACTTAATATTTTGTGTTGTTCTGATCAGTTATATGGTCGTAAACTTAACCATCAAATGATATCTGTGTGTGTAAATCTGGCTCTGATACTAGCCAGTGCCCCACTAGCCATTGACCTCACCACACCTCACTGACCTACCCTATACCTAACACTAGGCCTAATTCAGATCTGATCGTAGATGTGCTAAATTTAGCACATCCACAATCAGTTTCTCAGACATGTGGGGAGGCACCCAGCACAGGGCAAGTCCGCCTTGCATGTCTGGCTCTGCACCCCCCCTCCACCCCCGCGTGCGTGCCCGGCGATGATTTTGCACACAGTGAGTAGCTCCCTGCCTGCTCAGCTCCTGACCCAATGGTCCGGACATGACTGCGTGCTGCCAACGGCATTCTAATGCCATTGGCACGCCCCCTCCCACCCCACGACCACCTCTGCATGTCAATCAGGCAGAGGCGATCGCACCCCTGAGATGCTTTTAACATCTCACTGGTCTCCTGGGTTGCGCTGCTGCAGCGATCCAGTCTGAATTACCCCCAACTAACCCTACACATAACCCTAAACCTGTACTCTCGACATTCCAAATGTCAACACAATGGGGTAAATTTACTAAGATGGGAGTTCTATTTAAGATGGGATGTTGCCAAAGCAACCAATCAGATTCCTGGTATTATCTTCTAGAAGGTGCTAGATAAATGAGAAGTAGAAGCTGATTGGTTGCTATGGGCAACATCCCATCTTAAACAGAACTCCCATCTTAGTAAGTTTACCTCAATGATTACATACAGGCTCCTATACTTCTAACATCTGATTTCATGAGCTGGAAGTTGGAGAAATGCATGTATTGTTTTCTATGGATAAAGTACAGTAATGTGCTGAATGAGAAGACACATCAATAATTAAGCACAGTATAAAACATTCAAGATTTACCAGTAATTATGTCTTTGCAGTAATCTTGCAATTATATTTATCTTTAGGAAGGTGGTGTATTTGTGACTGATGCTCTTGAAAACAAATAAGGCTAATACCACAATGCATGTCTACAAAATGAAATTGCTGACTGTACACAAATATCAACCACATCCTACTTTCTAAATAATGCCTTGCCTAACACTGCATTGATTTGTTGTTACCACATTGTTTCAACAGCAGCTTCCGTTACTTAAATACATGCAGTACAACAATAAAACTTTTTATTTCATAGCAGTGATCCTTTACATTTCTACTGGCCAAAGTAATTTTTCTTCTGTACACACGGAACACACTAAAAATCTGCTAGCCTTTTTGTATCTGCCTTGTAACAGCAACAGCAGTATAAATCAACAGCCAATGATCTCTATGTCTTGAAAACAGCTATAACCTATATTTCTCTAACGTCCTAGTGGATGCTGGGAACTCCGTAAGGACCATGGGGAATAGCGGGCTCCGAAGGAGGCTGGGCACTCTAGAAAGATTTAGGACTACCTGGTGTGCACTGGCTCCTCCCACCATGACCCTCCTCCAAGCCTCAGTTAGATTTCGTGCCCGGCCGAGGTTGGATGCACACTAGGGGCTCTCCTGAGCCCTTAGAAAGAAAGTATAGTTTTAGGTTTTTTATTTTCAGTGAGACCTGCTGGCAACAGGCTCACTGCAGCGAGGGACTAAGGGGAGAAGAAGCGAACTCGCCTGCTTGCAGCCGGATTGGGCTTCTTAGGCTACTGGACACCATTAGCTCCAGAGGGATTGACCGCAGGCCCAGTCCTTGGTGTTCGGTCCCGGAGCCGCGCCACCGTCCCCCTTACAGAGCCAGAAGCAAGAAGAGGTCCGGAAAAACGGCGGCAGAAGACATCAGTCTTCACCAAGGTAGCGCACAGCACTGCAGCTGTGCGCCATTGCTCCTCATGCACACTTCACACTCCGGTCACTGAGGGTGCAGGGCGCTTGGGGGGGGGGGCGCCCTGAGCTGCAATAAAAACACCTTGGCTGGCAAAAATACCACAATATATAGCCCTAGAGGCTATATATGTGGTAAATTCCCCTGCCAGAATCCAGAAAAAAGCGGGAGAATAGGCCGCGGAAAAGGGGCGGAGCTATCTCCCTCAGACACACTGGCGCCATTTCTCCTTCACAGATCCGCTGGAAGGAAGCTCCCTGGCTCTCCCCTGCAGTCTACACTTCAGAACAGGGTAAAAACAGAGAGGGGGGGCACTAAATTTGGGCGCATTACATATATATAATATAAAAAGCAGCTATAGGGGACATAACTCAGTTAGTCCCTGCATTATATAGCGCTCTGGTGTGTGCTGGCATACTCTCACTCTGTCCCCCCAAAGGGCTTTTGTGGGTCCTGTCCTCATTCGGAGCATTCCTTGTGTGTGTGCGGTGTGTCGGTACGGCTGTGTCGACATGTTTGATGAGGATAATGATGTGGAGGCAGAGCAGATGCCTTTAGAAGGGATGTCACCCCCTGCGGGGCAGACACCTGAGTGGATGAGCTTATGGAAAGTAATGAGTGCACGTATAGACTCCCTATATAAGAAAATCGACGACATGCCAAATGTGGGACAGCCGTCTTCTTAGCTCGTGCCTGCCCAGGCGTCGCATGGGTCGTCAGGGGCTTTAAAACGCCCGCTACCACAAGCAGACCCAGATGTCGACACTGATACTGACGCCAGTGTCGACGACGATGAGTCTAACCTGATGCCCACTAAGGCCATTCACTGTATGATTGAGGCAATGAAAGAGGTGTTAAACATTTCTGATATAACTACTGGTACCACTAAAAAGGGTATTATGTTTGGAGAGAAAAAACTACCCGTAGTTTTTCCCCCATCAGATGAATTAAATGAAGTGGGTGAAGAAGCGTGGGCTTTCCCTGATAAAAAATTGGTAATTCCTAAGAAGGTACTAATGGCGTTCCCTTTCCCGCCAGAGGATAGGTCACGTTGGGAAACACCCCCTAGAGTGGATAAAGCGCTCACACGTTTGTCTAAAAAAGTGGCACTACCGTCTCAGGATACGGCCGCCCTCAAGGAACCTGCTGATAGAAAGCAGGAGGCGAGACTTCCGGTTCCGGCTGCTATGTGATCGGCAGCGTGAGGAGAGAGCTCCGTGCCGCCCGCCAGCTTCCTCACCTTTAACTAGGCTGATAGCCTCCAGAAACCGCCGCAAAAGCCTCCCCACTGAAACCAAAAGCCGGGACCGCTGTATGGAGCGGTACTTTACGCCGAACATGACCACCAGAAAGAAGGAGAAAGAAAAGGAGAAGCGCCGCGCAGATTCCAAAATGGCGCCGGACGCCGGAGCTCCGTTACACGCTCCCTCCTCTCCTCCTACATCCAGCCTGCCTGAAGTTTCACACTCTTCACCCACCCAGGTCAGTGATCCCAAGAATATACCCCCTGGAGACCAAACCCTATTTACTCCAGAAACTCCGGTCACATATAATGACATGGTGGGGGCTATCCGCATAGCCATAGATCCCCTGCTAAAAGCTCAAACGGCAGATATAAGTAAACAGATAGCACAGCTCTCACATAGAGTGCTACAAACCGAACAACGTGCTGGAGAGCTATTCCAAGACGTATCTGTGCTTAAGCAGGACATGCAGCATATCACTAAATCACAACACCAGATCTGGAATAAACTAGATGATTTGGAAAATCGATCTCGCAGATCGAATCTCCGTGTAGTAGGTCTCCCCGAAACACTTAAGGGCACCGAACTATACACATTCCTGCGAATCACTCTACCAGAGTTACTCGGAATATCCGCTGCCTGCAACGATATGGTGATCGAGCGAGCACACAGAATTGGCGCCCAGAAAACGCATGAAGGGGCCAGACCACGCGTAGTGCTTTTCAAATGCCTAAATTTCCTACATAAAGAGGTGATTTGGCGGGCATCCCGTAAAACACGCAATATCACATGGAATTCCTATAAGATTCTATTGTTCCAAGACTACTCTGCAGAACTTTCCAAAGCACGAAAAGCTTTTTCCCCCCTTTGCTCTCATCTCATACAGCATAACAGAAAATTTTCCCTATTGTACCCTGCACGACTACGTATATACTCAGGCACGTCCTTTGCTGACTTTCTCTCTGTAGCAGACGCTGAAGCCTTCTTAAAAGAAGAAGAAGATTACACAGACACACCTGATGACAATGATGAGAATTGACATTAAAACCATTGTTTAATTATATTACATTATACCAACCTAGACCGGAATACACGGGTCTTCTTTCTCTATGTTACACTTAACTACACTCACCGGACACCTCATTACTTACAGATATCCACTCCTGCACATCCACGGGACTTCTGCATTGTAATATGAGAATTATTCATACGCTCCCAGGCTTATCTTATGCCTACAGCCAGATGACATTACAACTCTGCCGCGGAAGGATTCCAGGAATACTATCCCGATTGTATGGCTGGCGGGACCGGCGAGGGCACGCTCTGTCCTTGATCTGATCCCTACATATATGCTAGTATACCACAGAAGTCATGAAGCTCTTATATTCATGTTTAAGAATGTTGGCGTTATGCCTTGTCAGTACCCCCTTGCCATTCAGGGGGTTACTTGCCTTTTACTTACAAAGCTATGTTCTTGGTACAGATAATTCTAACTGTACCATGTTGTTCCTATCCTCACACCTTTCTTTTCTCTTCTTCCACCCTCCCCCCACTTCCCCAGTTTTCCCCTCCCCACACAGGGCACTGCCGTTGTCTTACTATGCATTTAGAGTATATCTTCTTCTAACCACGTATAATATGAATAATGTCTACAATTAAAGTAGGATCCTGGAATATTGGCGGGATTAACTCACCGCAGAAAAGGAAGAAAATATTATTGTACCTGAACAAATTGAAATTAGATATTGTATACCTGCAGGAAACACATTTAGTGGCATCTGAAATATTGAAGCTGAATACCTTGAAGTGGAAAGTACTAGCTGCATCCCCATTTTCCTCTAAAGCCAGAGGAGTAGTGATTTTAGTAAAGAACACAATCCCTATTGAACTCACATCAGTAAAGGAAGACCCTGAAGGTAGATATATTATATGTAATGTGTTATTGGACCGTCGCCCATACCTACTATGCAATGTATATGCCCCCAACACCAAAATACCTATTTTTTTACGTAAAATGCTACATATTCTCACACCACTACACGACACACCACTTATTTTGGGTGGCGATTTCAACATGATCACCTCTCCCCAACTAGACAAACAAGCGACAGAAACTAGGGGCGCCTTCTTACCCAAAAAAGGTATTTCTTGGTTTATACAATCCCTACACCTTTTAGACACCTGGAGAGCATTAAACCCCATAGAAAAAGACTATACGTGCCTCTCCGCAGCACATGGAACACTATCCCGAATAGACTATGTTTTTATTTCTGATCACCTACTGCCCCGCATCAGCAAAGTCATGATAGAACCCATCGCACTATCCGACCATGCAGTGGTATGGATAGAACTACACCTGCATACTGAGAAAAGTTCCTTTCGATCCTGGAGATTCCCATCCTCATTAGCTCACTCCCTTACCTTTAAGAATAAACTTGAATCAACCTGGGACTCATTTTGTAACTCCAATGCCGAAACCCTTACAGATTCACCCCAAATGTTCTGGCAAGCTTCAAAGTCAGTCCTTAGAGGCGAGATTATCTCATTTACTTCCCAAACATACAAATCCCTAAACCAGGATTACTTACAGGCACAGTCTACTTTGACGGACTCATTCCAATCCTATAAATCTGACCCGACCACTAATAACAGAACGCTATACCACTCAGCCAAACGAGAATTTGATAGCTTACTTATTAAAATGGAATCTAGATACTCCTTTAAAAAAGATGCTAGATTCCACCGGTTTGGGAACAAATCCGGCAAATTACTTTCACATCTACTACAAGGCCAACGATCACCAAAATTGATACACCCCCTCAAGACTCCTGGAGGGTCACTCACATCCACCAATGCCCAAATTGCCCAGATTATGCACCAATATTACAACACCTTATACTCTAAACCAACCACATCCCCTTCCTCTTCCCAGACCCAAAACTTTTGGAATGATTTACCCATACCACAACTTGACCCCACCATAGGTGCCACACTAACGGCGGCTATAACTGAGACGGAGGTCTCCCAGACCATAGCCCATCTAAAAGCTGGGAAGGCCCCGGGCCCGGATGGCCTTTCCTCTGAATTCTACAAACTGTTAGCACCCAAACTGACACCTTTACTAACGAAGGTTTTTAATAATATCCTCTCCACAGGACAAATACCCCTCTACTTTAACTCTGCCACAATCACAATCCTACCTAAGCCGGGCAGAGACTTATCTGACCCTGGCTCTTATCGCCCAATTTCCCTGCTTAACCTTGACTACAAAATGTTGACAAAAATACTTGCAGAAAGACTCAAACTAGTACTACCTTCTATCATCCATGGTGACCAGACTGGTTTTATCATGGGCCGCACCTCCACAGTGAACATTAGAAAGGTCTTATCGGTGATTATTACATCCCAGTGTGCCATACCTACTGTTCCAGCAGCTATACTATCTCTAGATGCGGAAAAAGCTTTTGATATGGTACACTGGGATCACTTATTTGACACAATGTCTAGATTTGGACTTCCCCCCCGTTTTATAGACTACATAAGAATCTTATACAACAACCCTGACTCGAGAATCCTCTGCAATAGCTTTATGTCACAACCTTTTCTTATTCAACGGGGAACCCGCCAGGGCTGTCCACTCTCGCCACTCTTATTTGCATTGGCATTAGAACCACTAGCCATAGCAATCAGACAATCTCCGCAATACCATGGTATTAAAGTGGGTAGTCTTGACCTCCGTCTTTCATTATTTGCCGATGATATGCTGTTACTAATGTCCTACCCAGACCTAACACTACCAACAGTTTTTGAATTAATCAACGCTTTTGGTTCATTCTCTGGCTATTCCATAAATATAAATAAATCCGAATTACTCCCACTAAACGGCCCACCCACTTATCTAAATACACAAGGCCCATACCACACTATTAAAATAGCTACTAAAGCTATAAAATATCTAGGGGTGCACATACCCATACATCCCCCAGACCTGTATAATCTGAATTTTACGCCAGTTATCAAGGCTATCTCCAAGAAACTGGATAACTGGACATCTCTGCCACTCTCAGTATTGGGTAGAAATGCCCTGATCAAGTCGGTAATCTTTCCCCAATTGTCATATCTAATACAAATGCTTCCCCTACGCATGTCAAAATCAGATATAAAATTGGTGGAATCCTTGTTCAGTAAATTTCTTTGGAAAGGAGGCAAACCAAGAATCGCAGGTAGACACCTGCAGCTACCACGTGAAAGTGGGGGTGTCGGTCTTCCAGACATATCACTCTTTTCTCAAGCAGTTCACTTTAGATATGTACTAGACTGGTTCTATGAACGTAGTAAGTTCACCTGGTTCGAATTGGATTGTGCTCTGTTTGCCCCGTTCTCTCCTTGCGCCCTGCTACATTCACCTAGCTCCATGATCCCAGACAAAATACGCTCACACATGCTATTCAGAGATATCTTTCTGTCTTGGGGGGCAATTAACAGAAAATTATCTAGAAACCCAATGTATTCGCATTTTCTACCTTTATGGGGTAACCAACTCTTCACACCAGGCATGGAGGATGCAGTCTTCCACCGCCTACAATTAAAAGGCATAAAGAAAATTGCAGACGTATTTGACCCAGGTGGGTCCATATTACCCTTTCTCTCTTTACAAGAGAAATTTGGTATACAAACCTCAAACCTCTATGCTTACCTCCAAATGCGACACTACATTAACTCGCTGCCCCCAGCGATGAATGACTCCACTTTGTCTGATCCTCTATTCCCACTGCTGAACATATCATACTCTCGCCCGTACAAAACCAGATACTTATACAAAGAATTGCTCAATACCACATGCGATAAATTACAAAACAAAGTTACAACTTCTTGGTGTAGATTTATTCCAAATATCACAAAATCAGACCACATATTCCAACATTATAATAAAACATTACAGATACTGAAGACATCCTGCCTTCAAGAGATACATGTTAAAACTATGTACAGGGCATATATCTCCCAGGCACAGAGGCGTCACTTCGTAACTGAAGAGACTGGATGCTGCCTGAAATGCTTTCACTCCTCGGCAACCTTTTTCCACAACTTCTGGGAATGTGGTACCATTAAAAAGTTCTGGAATAAAATAGTTCAGTATATTAATAATAGTCTTGGAGTAAAGGCTACACTACACCCACTGGCATTACTACTGACGAACTTCTCGGTTTGGGACTTAGACATATCCCAAACACACCTTTACCCATTCCTAACTATGCTAGTTACCATTGCAAAAAAGGTTATTCTTCAGAAGTGGATATCTAAACATACCCCAACTCTATCAGCAGTACACACTATTCTTCTTAAAGTTTTGTATATAGAACGTTTCTCTACTATAGCAGACTCAGAAAGGGGTGTGAAAATTTTTTACAAACGTTGGAGCCCTTATATTAACACCCTCTCACACGCAGCGCAGGAACAGATCTTCTCCAGATTTGATTCCACAGATTGGTCCCTACATCGGAAAGGACAACTGACACCTTGTTGAGCACTAGGCTGCTAGATTATAAAGTTGAAATATTGTATCATACTGTGTCCCTCTGTTGGTTTGTATCACTAAGAAAATTGCCAATCTTATATACCCAGATATCGACTTGTATCGCTATACCCCTCTTCCATTAGACTGTTTATCACGAATTCTGATATCAATTATACTAGAATGTAAGCACTCAGTGATTGCATAGTCAGGCGTTGACCACTCCTACCCCACTTCCCCCCTCTCCTTCCACCCTCCTCTTCTCTTCTCTTACTCTATCTTTTACGCTGTTATGTTAAAATTAGAGCCGGCTTTAAGACTATGTAGACTTACATCATACACAATGATACATGGGTCCTCCATAAGATAGCTACAAGCTCCAATTATAACACATTATTTGACCCGAATATTTCTACTTATGATTGACCATGTTGGTCCATATTATGTCTACTGTAAATGTTTGTTACCTCAATTATGAAAACTTAATAAACATTATTTGAAAAAAAAAAAAAAAAAAAAAGAAAGCAGGAGGCGATACTGAAGTCTGTATATACACACACAGGCATTATACTTAGGCCAGCTATTGCGTCAGCTTGGATGTGCAGTGCTGCCGCTGCTTGGTCAGATAAACTGTCAGAAAATATTGACACATTAGACAGAGACACGATCCTGTTAACCATAGACCATATAAAAGATTCAGTCTTATATATGAGAGATGCACAGAGGGAAATCTGCCGGCTGGCATCTAAAGTAAGTGCATTGTCCATTTCTGCTAGGAGAGGCTTATGGACTCGCCAGTGGACAGGAGATGCAGATTCTAAAAAGCACATGGAAGTGTTGCCTTATAAGGGTGAGGAATTATTTGGGGATGGTCTCTCGGACCTAGTTTCCACAGCAACGTCTGGGAAGTCAGCATTTTTACCCCATGTCCACTCACAGCCTAAGAAGGCGCCGTTTTATCAGGTTCAGTCCTTTCGGACCCAGAAAAACAGGCGTGGAAAAGGCGGGTCTTTTCTGTCTAGAGGCAGAGGTAGGGGAAAAAGGCTGCAACAAACAGCAGGTTCCCAGGAGCAAAAGTCCTCCCCTGCTTCTTCTTCCAAGTCCGCCGCATGACGGTGGGGCTCCACAGGCTGAGCCAGGTACGGTGGGGGGTCGCCTCAAAAATTTCAGCGATCAGTGGGTTCGCTCACAGGTGGATCCCTGGATCCTGCAAATAGTATCTCAGGGGTACAAGCTGGAATTCGAGGCGTCCCCACCCCACCGGTTCCTAAAATCTGCCTTGCCAATTGCTCCCTCAGACAGGGAGGCGGTGCTAACGGCAATTCACAAGCTGTATTCTCAGCAGGTGATAATCAAGGTACCCCTACTTCAACAAGGCCGGGGTTATTATTCCACACTATTTGTGGTACCGAAACCGGACGGTTCGGTGAGACCCATTCTAAATTTGAAATCCTTGAACACATACATAAAGAAATTCAAGTTCAAGATGGAATCGCTCAGGGCGGTTATTGCAAGCCTGGACGAGGGGGATTACATGGTATCCCTGGACATCAAGGATGCTTACTTGCATGTCCCCATTTACCATCCTCACCAGGAGTACCTCAGATTTGTGGTACAGGATTGCCATTACCAATTCCAGACGCTGCCGTTTGGACTGTCCACGGCACCGAGGGTATTTACCAAGGTTATGGCGGAAATGATGATACTCCTTCGAAGAAAGGGAGTTTTAATTATCCCGTACTTGGACGATCTCCTAATAAAAGCGAGGTCCAAGGAACAGTTGTTGGCGGGAGTAGCACTATCTCAGGAGGTGCTGCACCAGCACGGCTGGATTCTGAATATCCCAAAGTCACAGCTGGTTCCGACGACACGGCTACTGTTCCTGGGTATGATTCTGGATACAGTCCAGAAAAAGGTGTTTCTCCCGGAGGAGAAAGCCAGGGAGTTGTCATCTCTAGTCAGAGACCTCCTGAAACCAAAACAGGTATCAGTGCATCACTGCACGCGGGTCCTGGGAAAGATGGTGGCTTCTTACGAAGCAATTCCCTTCGGCAGGTTCCATGCCAGAATCTTTCAGTGGGACCTGTTGGACCAGTGGTCCGGATCGCATCTTCAGATGCATCGCTTGATAACCCTGTCTCCAAGAACCAGGGTGTCGCTACTGTGGTGGCTGCAGAGTGCCCATCTTCTAGAGGGCCGCAGGTTCGGCATACAGGACTGGGTCCTGGTGACCACGGATGCCAGCCTTCGAGGCTGGGGGGCAGTCACACAGGGAAGAAACTTCCAAGGACTATGGTCGAGTCAGGAGACTTCCCTTCACATAAATATTCTGGAATTAAGGGCCATCTACAATGCCCTAAGTCAAGCAAAATCCCTGCTCCTACACCAGCCGGTGCTGATCCAGTCAGACAACATCACGGCAGTCGCCCATGTAAATCGACAGGGCGGCACAAGAAGCAGGATGGCGATGGCGGAAGCCACAAGAATTCTCCGATGGGCGGAGAATCATGTACTAGCACTGTCAGCAGTGTTCATTCCGGGAGTGGACAACTGGGAAGCAGACTTCCTCAGCAGACACGACCTACACCCGGGAGAGTGGGGACTTCATCCAGAAGTCTTCCAGATGCTGGTAAACCGTTGGGAAAAACCACAGGTGGACATGATGGTGTCCCGCCTCAACAAAAAGTTAAAAAGATATTGCGCCAGGTCAAGGGACCCTCAGGCGATAGCTGTGGACGCTCTAGTGACACCGTGGGTGTACCAGTCGGTTTATGTGTTCCCTCCTCTGCCTCTCATACCAAAGGTATTGAGAATTATAAGAAAGTGAGGAGTAAACACCATTCTCGTGGTTCCGGATTGGCCAAGACGGGCGTGGTACCCGGAACTTCAAGAGATGCTCTCAGAGGACCCGTGGCCTCTACCGCTCAGACAGGACCTGCTACAACAGGGGCCCTGTCTGTTCCAAGACTTACCGCGGCTGCGTTTGACGGCATGGCGGTTGAACACCGGATCCTAAAGGAAAAGGGTATTCCGGAAGAAGTCATTCCTACGCTTATTAAGGCCAGGAAAGATGTTACGGCAAAGCATTATCACCGCATATGGCGGAAATATGTTGCATGGTGCGAGGCCAAAAAGGCCCCAACAGAGGAATTTCAACTAGGTCGATTTCTGCATTTCCTGCAAGCAGGAGTGAATATGGGCCTAAAACTAGGCTCCATTAAAGTACAGATCTCGGCTCTGTCGATTTTCTTTCAAAAAGAACTAGCTTCAGTACCTGAAGTTCAGACATTTGTGAAAGGAGTGCTGCATATTCAGCCCCCATTTGTGCCTCCTGTGGCACCTTGGGATCTCAACGTGATGTTGAGTTTCTTAAAATCACATTGGTTTGAGCCACTAAAAACCGTGGATCTGAAATATCTCACGTGGAAAGTGGTCATGTTATTGGCCTTGGCTTCAGCCAGGCGAGTGTCAGAATTGGCGGCTTTATCATGTAAAAGCCCTTATCTGATTTTCCATATGGATAGGGCAGAATTGAGGACTCGTCCCCAGTTTCTCCCTAAGGTGGTGTCAGCGTTTCACCTGAACCAGCCTATTGTGGTGCCTGCGGCTACTAAGGACTTGGAGGACTCCAAGTTGCTAGACGTTGTCAGGGCCCTGAAAATATATGTTTCCAGGACGGCTGGAGTCAGAAAATCTGACTCGCTGTTTATCCTGTATGCACCCAACAAGCTGGGTGCTCCTGCTTCTAAGCAGTCTATTGCTCGCTGGATTTGTAGTACAATACAGCTTGCACATTCTGTGGCAGGCATGCCACAGCCAAAATCTGTAAATGCCCATTCCACAAGGAAGGTGGGCTCATCTTGGGCGGCTGCCCGAGGGGTCTCGGCTTTACAACTTTGCCGAGCAGCTTCTTGGTCAGGGGCAAACACGTTTGCAAAATTCTACAAATTTGATACCCTGGCTGAGGAGGACCTGGAGTTCTCTCATTCGGTGCTACAGAGTCATCCGCACTCTCCCGCCTGTTTGGGAGCTTTGGTATAATCCCCATGGTCCTTACGGAGTTCCCAGCATCCACTAGGACGTTAGAGAAAATAAGAATTTACTCACCGGTAATTCTATTTCTCGTAGTCCGTAGTGGATGCTGGGCGCCCATCCCAAGTGCGGATTGTCTGCAATACTTGTAAATAGTTATTGTTAACTAAAGGGTTATTGTTGAGCCATCTGTTGAGAGGCTCAGTTGTTTTCATACTGTCAAACTGGATATAGTATCACGAGTTGTACGGTGTGATTGGTGTGGCTGGTAAGAGTCTTACCCGGGATTCTAAATCCTTCCTTATTATGTCTGCTCGTCCGGGCACGGTGTCCTAACTGAGGCTTGGAGGAGGGTCATGGTGGGAGGAGCCAGTGCACACCAGGTAGTCCTAAATCTTTCTAGAGTGCCCAGCCTCCTTCGGAGCCCGCTATTCCCCATGGTCCTTACGGAGTTCCCAGCATCCACTACGGACTACGAGAAATAGAATTACCGGTGAGTAAATTCTTATTTAATCCTTTCCCATGGAAATAATAGGCTAGCTGTACTCAGAAAATAATATACCTTCTAGGGTCAGTTGTTTATTATTTTACTTGATGCCTGGATGGTAGTGGGAGGTTATTGCAAAGCTCAGTGCCTTTCCCCCAAGAAATGAAAGAACAAGTTCTGATATTTGCATTTGAACATATCCATCATTTAATAGGGAAATATACTGTTAAATTGCAGTCCAGGAAGTTTTTCCAATACAACCCTTTTCTATGTGCTCAACAAGATGCACGGCAGAAAGTGGTGTAGATAACAGCTCCAGGAGGCACCAATGTATATGAGTTTGCACTGATCTTGCAAATGTATTGGGCTTTGGAATATAAGTATACCAGTGACGTGCGGTGAGGTCAATGGCTGGGGAGGCACTGGCTAGTATCAGCAGGGCCAGTTGTAGGCACATTCCTTAGAAGCGGCCACGCGGGGCACCGGGCTACTAAGGGTGTCCGCCCATTTCTAATGTGGTGGCGGCTGTCAGCCAGTCAGAGCTCGTGGACCAGCAGCGTTGGCTCCTGATTGACTGCCAGACCACAAGCTTTGATAGGCTCATGAACCAGTGCCATATTTTAAATGTCTGCTGGATACCGGACATCTGTGAGGGGCAGGAGAGGCACACATTGCACTCTCCTTTCCTCTCCTCACAAACGAGCAACAGTGGCAGGCCAGCAGCCCGCGTCTGCAAAAGTCCAGCAGCGGTGAGCACACCTGGGGGCATTACATATATTTGGCACTGCTGGGGATATTAGCCCTCATTCCGAGTTGTTCGTTCGTTGCCGAGTTTCGCTATATTGCGATTAGTCGCTTACTGCGCATGCGCAAGGTTCGCAGAGCGCATGCGCTTAGTTATTTTACTCAAAAGTTAGGTATTTTACTCACGGCATAACGAGGATTTTTCATCGTTCTGGTGATCGTACTGTGATTGACAGGAAGTGGGTGTTTCTGGGCGGAAACTGGCCGTTTTATGGGAGTCTGCGAAAAAAACGCTGGCGTTTCTGGAAAAAACGCGGGAGTGTCTGAAGAAACGGGGGAGTGTCTGGGCGAACGCTGGGTGTGTTTGTGACGTCAAACCAGGAACGAAACTAACTGAACTGATCGCAATGGCTGAGTAAGTCTGGAGCTACTCAGAAACTGCTAAGAATTTTCCATTCGCAAATCTGCTAATCTTTCGTTTGCAATTCTGCTATGCTAAGATATACTCCCAGAGGGCGGCGGCTGAGCGTGTGCAATGCTGCTAAAAGCAGCTAGCGAGCGAACAACTCGGAATGAGGGCCCTTATGTGTATCTGGCACTACTGGGGACATTTTGTGTATCTGGCACTCTTGGGAGTATTAGGTGTATATAGCACTACTGAAGGGATTACGTTTATCTGGCACTAATGGGGGCATTATGTGTATCTGGCACTACTTTGGGCATTGCGTGTATCTGGTATTACAGGGGGCATTAAGTGTAACTAGCACTATACTGGGGGCATTACGTGTAGGGAGCACTACTGTGGGCATTATGCGTAACGCTGCCAATTGTGTGTGTAGATTGGGGGTGACAATACGGTGTATATATGTATAATTTGATAACATAATATACAGTTGTGAGGCCACACCCACTTTCTCAGGCACGCGCATTGGGGGGGGGCTTAAAAAAATCTTGCTCAGGGGGCTAGTAGCCCTGGAGCCAGCCCCGAGTATCAGAGCCAGATTAACACACCCATTTATGAACCTGATGGTTCATGTGGGCATTACATTAGACTGCAGGGGGGAGCCGGCCAGCATGTATACATACATCATTTATTTTTATTTTTTTTGCATGGAGGGTGTATAGTCACGCCCCCTCCATTTGGCCATGCCTCTTCCTTGTACCAGGGTCTGCCAGAACTGTCAGCCCCCTTGGCCATAAGACCCTTGGGGGTCATTCCGAGTTGATCGTAGCTGTGCAAAATTTAGCACAGCTACGATCAACTTTCCTGACATGCGGGGGGACGCTCAGCACAGGGCTAGTCCGCCCCGCATGTCAGTCTGGCCCCCCTCGCAGAAGTGCAAAGGCATCGCACAGCGGCGATGCCTTTGCATTTCAGGAGTAACTCCCGGCCAGCGCAGCTTTAGCAAGCTGGCCGGGAGCTACTCCTCGCTCCCTGGCCCGCAGCAGCTGCGTATGACGTCACACAGCCGCTGCGGCCTGCCCCCCGTTCGGTCCGGCCACGCCGTTTCGCCCCCTCCCGCCCATCGATCGCCTCTGCCTGTCAATCAGGCAGAGGCGATCGCTGTCCTGCCACGATCGTCGGCCGTGCCGCATGTGCAGGCGCACGAAAGGTGCCGGCGCATGCGCAGTAGGAACCCGCTCGCTCTGCTGCGTGAAAACGCACAGAGCGAACGGGTCGGAATGACCCCCCATGTGCAATAGTTTAGGATTTGACAAATGTATGGTTTAGTGTGAAAATGTAAATATGATGAGCTTTGGAATTGACCCGAATGTGTCTCCAGACAGGGAGATCTATGAAAACAAAGATGATAAAAACAGCTACAGTATCTGAAGCTGAAACATATACTTAAAACCTACAGTAGTCTGTGTGTATCCACAAGTGATTAGTAAAATACTGTAAAAACGTATAGAAAATGGAAAAATGACATTTATAATTGACGACAAAACTTATTTTTAGAATACAAAATTTTTTTTTTTTTTGGTACATATTATGAAAATCCACCCCCTCTAGAAACCAATATTTTTCTGCGACTTTTCTTGCTATCACATGTAGAGTGACAGCATTGTGGTAAAACTGTGGCTATCAAACATAATCACAAAATTGCACACATTGTGAAAGCATGTCTACGTAATATCCTGTTGTTCTCGGTAAAGAACACCCTTTATAAATGAATGGCAGTCAGTCTCCTTGGAAATCCGTGTTAACATTAACATTGTGCAGTACACACCCATTTGCTCATGTCTAAAGTGTAAGAAGTCAGTTTTCTGAGTAACATTCCAGACAAATCCCAGTACCACAACAATAACTAAACCACACTTGTTTTATTATAATCCTGGGAAAGGCAGACCATTCCCTGCTACAGGGGAATATGTGTGCTTTACTAATCGTCAGGCTCTAATTACAATACAATGGCTCCTTGAGAAAGGGAAAATGAGGAATTCTAGTACAGGAAGGAAAGCTTCCTGTGCTTTTAGGGAATAGATGTCCTACTGTACATGGGAAGAGAGATTTGTATCCCTTAATTACACTGAAGATGAGCACTTTCTGTGTATTGAGTATCACAATTTAGAATTGTTATAATATGTTAGAATTCAGAATAGAACTGACATACCATAGTGGGGTCATCCATCTGGACACAATCAAAAGTTTTTTCACAGCCTTTCACCTCTCTGAGAAATTCACCGCTTCAAATATATTCAACATGTTTTAAGCCTTTTTACTACTTTTACCACATGCTCATAATATGCTGTAGATACAGGAAACCACTATTTTATTGTGTGGGCCACTATAACTAATGAATTAAAATTGCCCTATGTGCAGATCAATTAAGGGAGAAAAGAAAACGTGTACAGTTATGTGTATCATTGGCAGGACAATGAGTTAGTTCCATATTGCAGCAATATAGAACACATTTTAGGTCTTAATTCATTGACTTGGGCTGCGACTGGCAAAAATCCTGCTGCTGCGGAGGTTTCCTCTCCCTCACTGACAACCTAACGCTGCCAGTAATATGTGCATGCGCAGCCGTCGGTCACCCATGAGCATTGTGGGAGCTCTTGCAAAGCAGATCCCCCATTGGTGGGTCCAAGATGCGGGGGGGGGGTACTAATTATCCTGGCCCAAGCTTGTTGGAGAGGCCCAGCGGGGGCCTGGCACAAGTCAGTTGTTGTTGAAAGAAGAAATATACCCCGTGCAACTGCTGATGCCCCTTGTGCAATCGCCAGTTTTTTAGAGTTGTGGCCGAGCCTTCTTGGATTTGGCCACGTCCCCCTCAGTATTCGGGCCCAGTGTTATCTAGCAGCCGAATTTGACCCACCTTGCTTCTCCACATCAGGATATGGAAACTGCCATGAAAGAAAAAACTAGAAATCTGTGATTTATCTGAGTAAGACCTATTACTAAAAAGAAGGAAACAGTGATACAGTAGCTCCTTCTTTGGGGAAAAAAAGGGATTATCCCTTCTTCATTCATATACAGTATACAGACACCTTAACAAGATTACAATTTGATGCAGTATGCTGTTGTAACAGACTGTCCAGTGCCACAATCCTACTAGCATCAATTCTATTAGCGTGCTACAGCAGATTGATATAGACTTGCAATGAATAAATAAAGTACATTTCCACTGAACAGTCACAATCCATTGTGGTTTACTTGATTGTAATGTGGACTTTACTCTGTTTCACAAAATGACACCTGAACAGTGGAGAAATAGTCCTGCTTTATTACACTGCAATGAACCCTGGGGTCAGTGGGGGCAATATAAACATCTGCTTTACCAGACTGATCTGTTTTAGAGATCTGTACAAACCATACCTCTGATGTAACAATGGTGTATAAAGGATCATTTAGGACAGTGGTTCCCAAACGGTGTGTCGTGGCTCCTTGGGGTGCCGCGGGACACTTGCAGGGGTGCCTCGGGTTGGTGTTCCAGAACCAATTCAAATTCTGCATGGTCAATGTAAAAAGCAAAACCAGTGTTAATGGCTGCCATTCATAAAATATATTGACAATCAGATGCAAATCTTGTCCCTCACCACATAAGCTACCCTAAAGATGACCTATAAAGACAATTTACATAATTTAATATTTCTTTCTACATTTTTCAATAAGAAACTATTGGCTTAGGGGTGCCGTGCAAAAAATTCTGATACGCTAGAGTGACGTGATTCAAAAAAGTTTGGAAACCACTGATTTAGGAACATGCAACAGTGCATCACTTTAGTGGGGTGTGGATCATAGGGTCAACCACATTTAGGTCGACAGTCATTAGGTTGACTACTATTGGTCGACAGTGACTAGGTTGACACAATCATTAGGTCGACATGGAAAAAGGTCAACATGAGTTTTAAAAAAAAAATTGGTGTAGTTTTCTTCATAAAGTTACCGTGAACCCCAGTTAGTGCACCATGTCCCCTCGCTTCGCTCGCCATGCTTCGGGCAAGGTGCCTTGCTCTGCTACCGCTGCGCTCGGCACAGGTTACTATTCCCAATCGTAGTCCATATGGATCGTAAAGTATGAAATAGTTAAAAAAATGGGGGGAAAAGTGAAAAACTCATGTCGACCTTTTCCCATTATCGACTTAGTACATGTCGACCAATAGTCCATGTCGACCTAATGCATGTCGACCAATAGTGGTCGACCGAATGCCTGACGACCTAAGTGTGGTCGACCTAGAGACCGGATATCCCTTTAGTGCATTCTCCCTTTCTCCCTGCAAAATGAGAAATCTTCCGCTTATTGTCAATTTTCTTATATTTTCCAAAACAGTTTTTGTATGATATAGCTGCATTTTATACAGACTGGAACAATTCTAGGCATCAAATACCCATGTAAAAAAAATGGGATCTGGTCTCTAGGTCGACAGTAACAAGGTCGACAGTGTTTCTAGGTCGACAGGGTATCTAGGTCGACAGGGTATCTAGGATGACATGAGTTTTTCACGATTTTTTCTTTTTTTGAACCTTTTCATACTTAACGATCCACGTGGACTACGATTGGAATGGTAATCTGCCCGAAGCGCCATGCGAGGGGACACGGTGCACTAATTGGGGTTCCCGGTCACACTAAGAAGAAATCGACACCAAAAAAACATAAAAAACTCATGTCGACCTAGACCCTGTCGACCTAAAGACCCTGTCGACCTAGAGACCGTCGACCTAGTTACTGTCGACCAATAGTGGTCGACCTAGACACTATCTACCTTCCATACCACACCCCAAAAAAATATTAAAGCACAGTAATGTGAAACGTAATATAAAAAGTAAACAGTATTTTAGATGAACACCCCAAAACAGTAACTTAATGAAAACAGAGGATGTTCCCATTCCCAAAGTAGTATTTGTTCATGTTTTTCCCTTTCCATAATGTGCATTTCCAGCTGTATCCGCAATCCAGCAAAACTAGCATTAATGAGGGCAATTCTCAAAAGGTAGTCATGTAAAGGTAGTGATGAAACATTTTCATAAGTAACATGCACATTGGGTTTGGGAATAAAAACATTGAAGTTATGTATTAAACTGAGGGTGTGCTGTGGGTGTGTAGGCGGAATTGCTGGCTATTCAGAGGTACAGTGTGCACTTCACTTTTGCACCAAGTATAGGGCTATAAGTATGCGTGCTGATAGTGGTGATGGCTACCTTCAGAAGAAAGTTAATAGGGACAGTGTGGCCACATAAACAGTATGCAGCCAAATCTGAAAACAGCTGAAGATCCAAATTTATTTCTAATCATGCAATGCGGCCACATCTGTGTCTGACTATTGTTCAAATCAGGCTCTATATTCTCTCAGTGGACCCCCTAGCTGTGGGTTGTCTATTCACTCTCAATGTGTATCCTTGGCCCATCTTCCCTACTTTCCTCCCATGGCTTACACTGCGCCAAGCTGTCCCCGGAGGAGGCAATATGAATCCTGAATTGCAGTGGTCTTTGCTCATTTATCTGCCTTGACCCCTTATTTATTTTCCTGCATAAATCCGACTCAATTTAACCCTCCACGTTAGTCTTGCCACTTCAGTTTGCAGCTCTGTGTACCCACTATGTGTCTGTCTGAAAATATAGACTTGTATGTGTACCTCTCTCTTCTTGCATTGTGTCTCTGCCCCACTCGCCATGTGTGCATTTGTCCCATTACCATGTGTGTCTCTGCTCCACTCACCATTTATGCCACTGCCCCCCTCACCTTGTGTATCTCTGACCCCTCTTTATGTGCACCTCTGACCCCTCTTTATGTGTACCTCTGACCCCTCTCTGTGTACCTCTGTTCCCTCTTTATGTGCACCTCTGACCCCTCTAGATGTGTACATCTGACCCCTCTCTGTGTGTACCTCTGTTCCCTCTTTATGTGCACCTCTGACCCCTCTCTATGGGCCTAATTCAGAGTTGATCGCAGCAGCATATTTGTTAGCAGTTGGGCAAAACCATGTGCACTGCAGGGGGGGCAGATATAACACGTGCAGAGAGAGTTAGATTTGGGTGTGGTGTGTTCAAACTGAAATCTAAATTGCAGTGTAAAAATAAGGCAGCCAGTATTTACCCTGCACAGAAACAAAATAACTCACCCAAATCTAACTCTCTCTGCACATGTTATATCTGCCCCCCCTGCAATGCACATGGTTTTGCCCAACTGCTAACAAATATGCTGCTGCGATCAACTCTGAATTACCCCCTATGTCTACCTCTAACCCCTCTTTATTTATACCTCTGACCCCTTTCTATGTGTACCTCTCTAACCCCTTGTCATGTGTCTCTGCCACCTTTTCTATGTGTACCTCTGCTACACCCTCCATTGTGTGTCTGTATAGCCTTTTTGTGTATCTTATGCTTTCTTTCAGCACCTATTTGTCTGTGTTCCACTGTTTGTTTTTTCATTTTCTCTCTGACTCTGCAATTGTTTGTGTGCCTGTCTCCTTTGCATGAAAATCTCCCTTTGTCCCCTCTTAATCACTTAACTGGCATTTTCCCCCCCAAAAAACGCTCATAAATTGTTGGGTTTTTTTATGAGTAAATTAGGTGAAGAACATGAACCTTATCCAAAATGATTTTAGTTAAAAAAATAAAAATGAAATAGTTTTTCCCCACAAACATCTGTCGACACCATCGGAACAGCGACCATTGGGACTTTCCTTTTAACAGCGGGAACAGCCACCAGGGACACAGAAGGTGATTGGGGGTGTGGGGGGGTTGATTTATACTCCCCCAACGGCTTCAATTGTCTGAAGCTGCCAGGTGGGAGGTCCTACCGTGTTGACTGATCAGCAATGATTGTCAGCATGGCAAACACTGGGGGGAGGGTGCAGGAACTCAGAGGAACCTTCCGATCCCTGTGAAAGCAGCAGCGGAGGGAAGTTTCCCTTCCCTGCCGCTGCTAACACAGTTTATCTGACTGGTCGCATCCTGTGCGACCAGGTCAGATAAAGCACTTGCTGATGTGGTCGCATCTGATGCGACCATGCCAAGTAAGTGGTTAAACCATCTCTGCCCACTTTTATAAGAGCATGTGAAACAATATTTTGTTTTTGGGACATGACTATTTAAATTAGATAGAGTGGTAGAGAGTACATATACACAGCAGTTCTATTACTACTACTGCTATTTTTACCTTTTATATTGCTGACATTCAGTGAATTGTACTATGTATTTCTCACACCTCATGTGGTTTATTTCTTTTTCTGCTCTTTTTTGTAAAATACAGTGGGAATACCATTTTCACCATTTGGGAGCATCTACTTTTTTTTACACGAGAGAGAGAGAGAGAGAGAGAGAGAGAGAGAGAGAGATGCTTGTTTCATTGTTTTGTACTGATACTGTGTTTTAACATGATTACTTTATTTACATACTAGAATTCTGTTATTGCTATTAGACATATCCAAATCTTGAGATCTCTGATTTGAGGTCTTCATTTGGTGTTATAGCATCACAACAATTGATACATTGCCTTCCTTTTGCTTGACAAATAATAAGGGGGATATTTATTTACTAAGCCTTGGAGAATGATAAAGTGTAGAGTGATAAACTACCAACCAATCAGCTCTTAAATGGCATTTTTCATACACAGCCTGTAACATGGGAGTTAGGAGCTGATTGGCTGGTACTTTATCTCTCTCCGAAGCTTATCACATCTCCTTATTATAGTCTTACAAATGTATATGTGTATATCTATGACTTTCTGTAGAGAACGTGATGCCATTTTATATTTGCATCAACAGTAGAATCATTACATTATCAATTAATGTATTAATTATTTTTAGTATTATTAAGGAATATTATGACATTTGCCTTTGCCTACATTAGGGGTTTAGCCTGCTGTAAATGAAATAAAAAACTATTGCACTAAAATAAATAAAAATAACTTTTACTGGGTCTTGTGGTTCCATGGCAGCAAGAGTATCATAAAGCCCTTAATGCTACTGTAGTAAATAATATGACACATTGGGGGAGATTCAAATAATTGCTATGGAATCTTGCACAATGTGTGCTCATGTGCAGCCATGTACATTGCAAGTAATTATGGGAGATAGACCTTGCTCATTTTTTGCTCAAAAGTATTATTGCCTGATTAAGCCATGATGTGTTAGCTCACAAGGCCCTGATGGAAGGCGTGAGCAGGTATAAGCATTGACTGCTGCATTGGGGCTGAACAATGTCAATTGCAGGTGTGTAATTGTATAGCTCTTTAATCGGGAGAACATACTGCGCAACTAAACCTGTGGCTTATTGAATCTTGGGGGTCATTCCGAGTTGATTGCTAGCTGCCGTTGTTCGCAGCGCAGCGATCAGGCTAAAAAACGGCTTTTCTGCGCATGCGTATGCACCGCAATGCGTACGCGCATCGTACGGATACAAAGCCCGTTGTTGTTTTGCACAGGTTCTAGCGAAGTTTTCAGTCGCAGTGACGGCCGTAAGAAGATTGACAGGAAGGGGGCGTTTCTAGGTGTCAACTGACTGTTTTCAGGGAGTGTTTGCAAAAACGCATGCGTGTCTGAAAAAACGCAGGCATGGCTGGGCGGGTGTATGACGTCAAATCCGGACACAAATAGGCTGAAGTGATCGCAAGCGCTGAGTAGGTTCAGAGCTACTCTGAAACTGCACAAACTGTTTTTGCAGAGCTTGGCTGCACATGCGTTCGCACTTCTGCTAAGCTAAAATACACTCCCAAGTGGGTGGCAGCATAGCGTTTGCGTGCCTGCTAAAACTAGCTAGCGATCGATCAACTCGGAATGACCCCCCTTATCCTTAGTATTATGGGGGGTCATTCCAAGTTGATCGCTCGCTAGCAGTTTTTAGCAGCCATGTGTGTGTATGTTTGTCTGTGTATGTATAGACATATGGATGCACACACATATGTATCTATAGCAACTAGGCGACATGCTATAATGTGGTTTCATTTTTAAAAGCTCCTAGAAGTGCCAACCACTGTTTTTGCTGAATATATATACACACACAAACACACACATATTCATATATCTGTGTGTACGGAACCTCCCCCTCATGAAAGTCCTGCATTTGCCCCTGACGTGTGTGTATATCATTATCCTGTGTCTGTGTATGTATGCTACTGTTTGTGTGTGTCTTCTGTATGTACGTATGTATGTATGCTGTGTGTGTGTGTGTATGTATACTATGTGTGTGTATATGTATGCTGTGTGTATGTAAGCTATGTGTGTGTATGCTGTGTGTATGTATACTATGTGTATGTAATATGTATGCTATGTGTGTGTTTGTAAATATGCTGTGTGTATATACTGTATGTGTGCGCCGTGTCAGACTGGAGCATGAAGGGCCCACTGGGAGTATGCAGTGGTAGGGGACCATGATTAGAGGCGTGGCCAGCCTCCAAAGGGGATGTGGCCAGCCACCACAGAGGTTTGGCTAACCATTATAGAGTACCTGGTCTGGACTCCTTGATAATTTATATAGTAATTAATGCTAGTGCATGCATGATAATGTGCCAGATGAATGACAGCAATGTACTGTAGAGAATACTTCATAATCCTGTGCAGTATAAGGTAACATATGTATAATATATAATTCAAGTGCACAGTCTAGAACAGTGATTTTCAACCTTTTTTTACTCGCGGCACACCAAACAATATTTTAAAATTGCCAAGGCACACCATCAGTTCCCCACAGAAAAAAACAAAACACACACATTAGCCCTCACAGTAAAAAAAAAATCCACACATACATTGGCCTACACAGAAAAAACTATCACATTGCTCCCCACATAAATCATGTTGCCCTACATAAATCCTATTGCTCCACACATAAATCAAATCACATTTCTCCCCACATAAATCCTATTGCTCCCCACATGAATTATTCACATTGTTCCCCCCATAAATCCTTATTCTCCCCACATAAATTCTATTGAAATCCTATTGTTCCCCACAGGAGAAATAAAATGACAAATATTATCAGATGTCCCTCAGTGGTGGGGGTTCTTCATCGTGGAGTTCTGCGAATACTGAGCAGCAGGCGGTCAGGCAGGTGTGGATGTGGGCGGGCAAGGAAAGCTGTGTATGCAGGCGGGAACTGGAAGATGTGTATGCAGGCGGGTGGGCTGGCTGGGTGGTGAGAAGCGGCGGCCGTGACCTATGATATCACATCGTTTTCAAGGCATAGGTCATGGCCAGAGCCCGACTGATCCTCTAAGAAGAGCCCGGGCCAACAGTTCACTCTGAAGGTGCAGAAAGCTGCTCTGGCTCCGCGGCAAACCTTGCAACTGGTCGCGGAACACTAGTGTGCCACGGCACACTAGTGTGCCACGGCACACTGGTTGAAAAAGCCTGGTCTAGAACCTGATCCCTAGAGGAGGAGGGCCCCCCAGGCATATATATTTTGTGCAGAGAAATTTAGATTTGGGTGGGTTACTTTGTTTCTGTGCAGGGTAAATACTGGCTGCTTTATTTTTACACTGCAATTTAAATTTTAGTTTAAACACACCCCGCCCAAATCCAACTCTCTCTGCACATGTCATATTTGCCCCACCTGTACTGCACATGGTTTTACCCATTAGAAATCAATTTTGCTGCTGCGATCAGGTCTGAATTAGGCACACAGTCTCTTTAATGAACAGACCCCATCGGCAGGATGTAATGGAGTCCGAGATTGCAGAGGTGTAGGATGGCGGCTGATCTTGGACATTTTTTAAACACTTGCATTTGCACATTTTGCAAACACTTGCAAGGCAAAAACCATGACTTGTAAGTGATTATCCCTTTAAAAAAAACATCCGAGTTCATCCGGCATCTCGCACCTCCGCAATCTCAGACTCCATGACATCCTGATGCATGTATTGATTTGACCACAACTTCAAAAACATTCTTGAGTTGCTGGCAATGTGTTGTGATGTTCAGGCCGGAGCTAATGAATGTGCGTGACTGTGATCTATTCATTACCAATGCTCTCTTCCTGACCTGTGACAATTACCTAGAGATAATCATGACATGCTCATTGAGAATGGGTTTTAGTTTCTGATGACAACATGTTAAACAGGAAAATGTACCTTGTTGTGTAACTTATTTATGCTGGCCTGAAGTTACATGCACATATTTGTAATGCGTATCATTTTTTATTTCACAAGATTATTTTAAAATGTCATAATATTAGGTTATATAAAACTGATACATAAAGAGATTTTCTCCTTACAGGTAATTTTACATTATTGGATTGCAATGAAACTTTTACTAAATCCATTGTGTTTTCTTTGCAGTTTCAATTATTTCTGTATAGCATGGAGCACAGTTTATTTTTCTTGCATATGAGCCAAAGTTGTTGTCTGGATACAACCAGTCAACCATATCCAATGCCCCTGCAGGCCCCATTTGAGGGCCCCAGCTCTTCCTGTAATGTCAGGTTTCAGACTGTACTCATATTATACATTGTTACTTTATTGAATGGTCAGTCTATGGCCACACCCCTAAAGCATGGGTCCCTACCACTGCATTCCCCCAGTGAGCCCTTCGTACCCCAGTCTGACACTGGCAAAGAGCACAGCACAGTTGTGTCATATCACAGAGTAATGGAAGATTCATAAATCTGCCTGATTAAAAAAAAGATGTCTGACAAACACCCCCCCCCCCCCTGAAAACGTAAGCCTCCTTGCAGCATACTGCAATGGCAAACTTTTTTTAAGGAGTGAAATGGAAAGCTGAGCTTTCTGTGCTTCCATGAATAGCTCTCCCCATGCTACTGTGTGGGCAAGCAATATTCACCCTAATCAAGGGCACCGCTGGGGAGATCTGAGATTTCTCCATGGTAACACCTTCTATGAATAGGAGGAAGCAGTGAAAAGCTCTGTTATGACTAATAAAGGGCTTTTCACTGCTACATGAATATACCCTATAGGGGCCTGATAATTATAGCATAGAGCCCAACAAGCAATGATCTTTTATAACAATTTATGAAAGAGCTCTCGCAGGGACAGCATCACCGAAAAGCGACTATCACTATCGCTTCATAGCTTTTTCTGGCACTGCACATGACATATTGTGACACCCGCAGAATCATTCTCCAGACACTAATTGAAAGAAGAATTGAGGCTGCCAGGAGGGATCTCTGGTGAGAATACCCCCTGCAGATCGTATTAGCTAGCTCAGAGGAAGCTTGGTAGTAGGGGTCAAATATTGGGGAAGGGGGGGAGGATCTAAACTGCACACCCTACATAATAAGAGGTGCTACCATGCTGAGACTTGAGGTGCCACACGGAAAAAAAGAGAAAATGCAGCTGCACACTCCAAACAATAAGAACATTGGCATTCAGAACTATTATAATAAACTCTGCAATTTTACATGGAGTAAAATTGAGGTTTTTAGCATAATATTTTGCAGAATTTTTGGCCAAAAATTATGCTATGAACCTCAATTCATTCATCGCTGGTCCCCCGTCGCCTGTGCATGCAGGCCAATATGGACGATCTCGTCCATATTTGCCTGCACTTCTATGGAGCCGGGTGATGGGGGGAGTGAAGAAACTTCACTCCCCCCGTCACTGCAACCCCGCAGCCGGGTCGCCCATCGGCCGTGGATTGTGCAGTGTGTAGGGCCCATAAGGGGCACATTGTAGTTCCCATTAAAATAATGGAACATGCAGTCTGCACCATTACTTAAAGCCTAATTCAGCAGACATCTGCTGGAGGGGCTTATTAAATATCCTGACACCTAAATCATATGAAAAAAGCCATTTACACGTGATTTGAAAGTAGGGCTTGATAAATAGACCCCTTAGTAACATCATAAGAAATATACAGTATTTACAAGCCCACAAATTAAATCTAAAAATGAACAAATTAGTACCTAAGTAAATTTACCTTGATATGGCGGTGAATGAGATCTGCCAGTCCCAGGATGAACTTCCAAGGCCCTTAGGGGCCTCTCCTGTTTATGCTCGGTATGGAATATGAACAGTGAAATCCCAATGGAAAAGTGTTTTCCTACGATGACCTAATATCTCACTGTACTGTAAATCCCAAGTGGAGCTCCATTCATTTTAATGGGAAATTGAAATGAATGGTATTGTTTTATTAAGATATAAGTACAAAGTAGATCAGCATGCCCTGTCAACCTCAAAACTTTGACAATTCACAGCAGCAAACAGATGAATCAGTACACTAGTAGTAAAAGCCACAAAAGTGATCAAAGTGAGCACTGATGGCGAAAGATCACATGCACAACATGCCAGGAATCAAGTAAAGCCTTCACATATACCAGGATAACACCATCTCAGGATTTTGTTACCCAGTAAAGGACAAAACTTTTCTTAACCAGAATTAAGCCACCATTCCCCAAAAGGACTATAGGGGTGGAGGTAAGTGGCGCTATATAGGTAAGGTGCTTTTTCCTAAATTAAAAAAAGCCCTTTCCCAGATGTAAATGCCAGAGTAAGATCTTTTCACACCTTCATAAATAGACCTCTTGATGAGCTACACAAAATATGAAATGAAGCTTATCTTTTCATACAAGTAGTATATTGCTACAAGAATCAAAGCTAAACCAAGAGATGACAGCTCATTATCCTCTAATAATGTATCGTCTTCAGGCCCTTAATGGATTTACTAATCCTGCAGAACTGTAATACAGTCCATTAAGATGAGCTTTCTCAGGTTTTCCTTTTCAGATTTGTCTTCAGGCCTGTGTTATACTAAAGATCACACTTTGAACATCCAGAAGAAATGTTTATTTGTGGGGCAGGTTAATTGTACTTGACTATAAGCTGTATGCTGTTGTCTTGCCATATTTACATTATTCTGAGGGGTGGTATTCAGCTTGCCGGCTGTTGGGATCCCGGCGCACAGTATACCGGTGCCGAAATCCCGACATACCTTTTCTACCTCTAGGGGTTCCACGACCCCCCTGGAGGGAGAATAAATAGCGTGCCCGCAGCGTGGTGAGCGTAGCGAGCCTGCAAGGGGCTCATTTGCTCTCGCCCAGCTGTCGGTATGCCGGCGGTCGGTATGCCGGCGGTCGGTATGCCGGCGGTCAGGATCCCAGCGCCGGTGTGCTGGCCGCCGGGAGCCTGGCTGCTACCATACCATGCTACACCCATTCTGAGTCCTGCTGCCCAGGTAGCATAAACTGTAGCTGCATCTGCAATAGAATAAAAAAGAAAAAAAGGAAACTTTGCCGTCACTGAATAAACATTCAGAACATTGCAAAGAGTTCAATGTACTATGCAAAGCAAACAGTAAGTACTGTAAACTAAGTGAGGCCCAACACATGTGAAGGTAACATATTATTCTGAAGTTGATCATTGCCTGATTGATTCAGAAATAAAAAAATAGACCTATTAATAACACGCTTCTGATTAAAATAATGATCATTTCCTGAAATAATAGTATTCATATATAAATCCTTAAGAGATACATGATTGTGATCTAAGGGCCTGATTCCTGATTGTAAGTAAAGCAAAAAAGCAAGCAACTGGGCAAAATCACTGCATGTGGGGCGTATGTAACATGTGCAGAGAGATTTAGATTTGGGTGGAGTGTAACTGAAATCTAAATTGCAGTGTAAAAATTAAGCTGGCTAACATTTCTGGGCTTCATGCAAAAGCAGACAGTATTTACCCTGAACAGAAAACATATAAATGTATTTGCTCCCCTTGCATGGCAACAGGGTTTGCCCCAGACACATAGTTACTTGCTATTTTTTCTGTACTTACACACATGAATCAAGGCCCTAAATCAAAGTGACTTATGATTTAAGTACTTCTTTTTGAAATATGACCTGTCAATCATTCTGTATGTGTCAATAAACTACAAATGAATACAGGTTGAGTCTCCCATATCCACAATGCTTGGGACCAGGAGCATTCTAGATACGCGATTTTTCCGGATGAATACCTGTCTGCAGAGTGCCGGAGGAGGGTCGGCGGTGGGTCCGGCATACCGGTGGAGGGTCTAGTGGGGTTGTCGGTGGGTCCGGCGTGTACTGAGGGTGGTCAGCGGCGTGCTGGAGGGGGGCGGCAGAAAGTTCGGTGTGTCAGAGGCTGGTCTGGTGGTCAGCTGGTGAGGTTGGTTCAAGAAGGGTTAGTGGTGAGAGAATAGCTGCAAAGCCACTCCCACTTTGACTGTCATTGGTCCCTGACACAAGTGACATCATGACGTTTGGTCACATCATGACATCACTACAGGGGCAGAATATTACGGTTTTCTGAAATTTTTTGGTTTTTGGGCCTCTGGATATGGGAGACCCAATCCCAGTTATATTTTGTCTTAAATACACAGATACTATTTCACAGTAGCTAGTGGGAAATATTACAGATTAGCAAAAGTGCTGACATTCAAAGTTGTTACTGTATTCTTAGCAAATCAGGAAATATTAGAATAGTCCGATTCACCCATGGAGGGAGAATATGTCGGGATTGTGGCGGTCGGGATTCCGGCGTCGGTATTTCGACCGCGGGGATTCAAGCCGGTGGCATCTTGACCGCATCCCCTGAAATCATTCTATTCTATGACCCGTCATCTTATCATATTACTTTCAACTCAGCCTTACTATGAGTTCAATCTTTAGTATCCAAAAGTTGTGCCACGCACATTTGTTTGGATGCTGCAGATTAGCTACATACTGTAAGCATGAAATTAAAAGTTTGCCAACCGCTAATCTTTACTCACTCTCACTTTAAAGATGTTATAGAACGAGGTAGTGCAGTATTTAGATATACAATTTGGAAGTGCCTCAAAAAAGCACTGTCATTGTACACGGTTCCTCCTGACCACCTGAAAAAGTTTAAAAAGAAGAAACAGATGTGCCTGAGCAGAGACTATAAGGTGTAAGTAGTAAAACAGTTCCAGACAGGTAAGGCAATTGCAGCGTAGTATGATCCACATCTTATGTAGCTTATAACAACTAAAACTGAATACATTGAGAGATGGCCTCTAAAACAAATATGTAATTTTCAAATTATTTCTGCCTGTTCCCTCACACTGTACAATGGGGATAATTCCAAGTTGATCGCAGCAGGAATTCTGTTAGCAATTGGGCAAAACCATGTGCACTGCAGGGGAAGCAGATATAACATGTGCAGAGAGAGTTAGATTTGGGTGTGGTGTGTTCAATCTGCAATCTAATTTGCAGTGTAAAAATAAAGCAGCCAGTACTTACCCTGCACAGAAATAAAATAACCCACCCAAATCTAACTCTCTCTGCAAATGTTATATCTGCCTCCCCTGCAGTGCACATGGTTTTGCCCAATTGCTATCAAAAATTCTGCTGCGATCAACTTGGAATTACCCCCCATGAACGGAACATATTTCCATAGGCTGTCCTCCGCCGCTGTGAATGCTGGGATGCGCTTCTCTCATCACAGCGGCGGCGGGCAGCTTATGTGGAAGGAGAGGGACAGCAGCAGCAGCGCCTCCACCAATTACACTCCGCTGCTGCGGCTCCCTCCTCCGCCTTCTTCTCCCCTGCCCGGGATCATCATCTGCCATCAAGCTGCACCGTGGAGCCTGACTGCCAGCGGATACAGTAAGTATAATCTATTCTTTCTTTCTATCTATATAGTCTGTCTTAATGTGTAAAAAGGGGACGCTGTCTGCCATAATGTGTAAAAGGGGACGCTGTCTGCCGTTATGTGTAAAAAAGGGGACGCTGTCTGCCGTAATGTGTAAAAAAGGGGATGCTGTCTGCCGTAGTGGGTAAAAAGGGGACGCTCTCTGCCGTAATGTGTAAAAAAGGGGACGCTGTCTGCCGTAATGTGTAAAAAGGGGAAGCTGTCTGCCGGAGTGGTAGTCATGTGACCACCGGTCTGCTGACCGACAGTCACATGACCTCCTCCACCATCCCGCCGGCTCAGTATCCCGATGGTCGGCATGCCGACCAACAGGGACTATTTCCACTCGTGAGTGTCCACGACACCCATAGAGTGGGAATAGAACCCGTGGCGACCGCAGGTCGCCACCGAGCTCGCAGCGCGGCGAGCTGCACTCGCCCCTCCCCGCCGGGATCCCAGCGTCGGTATGCTGCCGGGATCCCGGCGTCGGTAAGCTGACCGGCGGTCAGGAGACCGCCGGTCAGCCATACTACACCCGTCTGCCGTAATGTGTAAAAAAGGGGATGCTGTCTGCCGTTATGTGTAAAAAAGGGGACTCTGTCTGCCGTAATGTGTAAAAAGTGGACTTTGTCTGCCGTAATGTGTAAAAAGGGGGCACTGTCTGCTGTAATGTGTAAAAAAAGGGGAACTGTCTGCTGTAATGTGTACAAAAGGGGACGCTGTCTGCCGTAATGTGTAAAAAAGGGGAATCTGTCTGCCGTAATGTGTAAAAGGGGCTGTACCTGGTGTATAATGGAGACTACTGTGCACCGTTATATGAATTGATATTATTTTGTGGCCACACCCCTTCCCCACGAAGCCATGCCCCTATATTTTTTGCTCGCACATACGGCGCGCACTGCCCCTGTTTTACATAGAGGGGTGGGCTCCGATGCCGTTTCTTGCACACAGTGCTAAAATGTCTAGTTACGGCACTGTTGCTAGGTATCCATTTCCCTGGCCCTGAGCAGGTCCCCCTCACCAGATCCTCTCTAGGGGTGAGGGGGTGGACTTGGATGGCATGGGTGGGCCCAAAGCATTTGTCACACCTAGGACCACCGCTCGCTAGTTCCACCACTGTATCTATCTGTCTACCTATCTATCTAGCGCTACAAAGGTCTATCTCTCTCTGTCTCTATCTATCTACACCAATATCTGCTGACTAATATTCAGCATTACAGTACATTGGATACATTAAACAGAGTGGCAGATTAAATTAGCCATCTGACTCAGTGAGGAACTATTCAATTACTGTCGCTATCCCACTACAGTGGGTGCACTTAATACTGATTTATTCATTCCCCTTCAGAGCTGTGAGGAAAAAGTTACATTAAGGTCACCCTCTGGGGCTTACCACTTGGGGTAACTCTATAGCTCTAGGCACTTAACGGGCCCGGAGCTATAGAATTGGAAATTGCCAAGTAATTGAACAGCTCTGGCCATCAAACCCAGGAGCTGCAGCTGCACAGTAAGTCTTGCATCTATACGAATCTTCCACAGAGTGTAAGTGATGGCTCATGATTCTGCAATCTGAATGCTCTACCTTTACTTCTGTTATTGGTCCTTCTCGTGCCCTACATATGTGGTGATTCATGTATAGGTACACGCAGTGGAGGGATGTGTGGGTGGGGGACGAGGGTGGTTGGGTTTAGGGGCACCCCAGACATATCAGTGTACTGGGTCCCAGGAGTGTGCGGTGTGAAAGCGCCAAGTCCAAATTTGCGGGTCGCCTGACCCGGTAATTCAACCCGGGTTATAAGCAGTATTATTCCCGGGTTGAATACCGGGTCAGTGGCTGTGTAAACAGATTCCCGGGCTGATGCGACCCGAGACCAGTTTACTAGATAGGGAGAGGCGGCGCGGAGATAAGCTCATCTCCCAGTGCCGCCTCCGCCCCCGTTGCCGGCTCCCGCCGCTATAGCAACCAACGGCATATTGCCGGGTCGGGCAGCCAGCAAAAAGGGGTAGGAGAGTCTCCAATGCTGTATCCCACCCGGGAAGGACCCGTTTCCTATTCCCGGGTGGGATCCGGCATTGGAGATGTGAAAGGGGTATATGTAGGAGGCACGGCAGCAGATATCTCAGATGGGGGATGCGATGCTGCCTTTTTTCACCAATATCTGGAATGTGGTGTATTCCTAATACTGGACCGCACAGCTGCCTCCATCTTCAGATATCAGTAGTTCATTGAAGCCTATGAGACAGTAGTTCCGGCAGGGTACCCTCGGAACCCGATCTCATTGTAAATGCGATCAATGATAAATGGGCCCCTTAATTCAAATGCCAGTGCTTATATACCAATAAGATCATGCACTTGATTTTGACAAGAGGAATGACTGAAACCAGCTACACACTACAACGATTTTTATGCCAGTGGACGGTCCCAGTATTGCAGTATTAGCTATACAATTTAAATTAAATATTTGCCAATTTTCATGCAGATACACTGATAATTTGCATATGTCTGCCCACAAGAATGATGGGGTAAACATAAAAAATAATAAGAAATATGGCCTGATTATGATGAATACACAAACGCTACACAATATCAAGACCTCTTGGCCAACATCTTTTGTCAAGTTTGAACAATCGGATAATTGAAACCAAGTGTATTTTTGGCCCAATTTATCGGGAATTGGCAAAAACCATTATGCCTACACACTTCAGAGAAATCAATTTCCCGATTATTGGCTAAATGGCCAGATAATTGCAGTGTGTCTTGCTAAACATCAGCGACAGCTAGAAAAATAGAGGTAAAATAATGAGAGATGTTTCTGAAGAAGCTGCTGGAGAATAAAAGTAAATTGTTTGCTGCAAGCTGTATCAGGCAGGGAACATGCCACTGTGCAGCACAATACTTTATTTTGTAATCTGTGCATTTCCAGATCAGTGTACCTCATAGTTGCCTACCCTCCCTCATTCTGCAGGAGACTCCCTGAAATAGTAGCAATCTCCCTCACTCCCTGAATGGTCCCTCAATCTCCCTGAAAAAAATAAAATCATAGATACATACATTTAAATGGTATCATCAGTGCCATTTCCCTATATTGGTTATAAGACACAGTGATCTATATGGCTACATGCATTTTAAAGGTTTCTTGTGGCTACTTACAGTATATAGAACCTCTTGTAAAATACATTACACAAACAAATCCTGCAAAATATAAGAGTCTTTTCTTCAACAAGTAGATCTTACTAACTTTGGGGCTCATTTACATTTGGATGTAAGTCATATTTATGACACGCCTCTCAGATGTAGCAGTACACGTCGGCGCTGATAGGTGTTACTTTCACAATCTCCCTGAAATGCTTTTTCAAAATTAAGCAAGTATGGTGTACCTACCGCCTATACTTTCAACTACAGACCCAAGTAATGCAATGAAATTAATCTAGAACTATTTTTTTTCTTAGCCATCCTGTCCCATCTGCGTGAGTTGAACGCTGAGGAAGAACGAATCCAACAATATGTGTCTGATCACATATACTGTATTTCGGGAGGGTGCTGAGGGCGGTACCATACTGGCTATCCTCCTCTGCCTCCCTGTAACCTGGCATGTGACAGCCTGGAGAGTGAGCCTGACCTCAGTGTGATCACTCAGCATTCCTGGCACTATAGAGCCAGCCCCAATTTCTCTGACAGCGGATACATAACTGCGAAGTTAGTGAAGAGCCCCAGCCTCCGTCTTCCTCCCAGCCGGGGCTGTGCTGCTGCTGCGGCGTGTGTGTGGGAGAGAGGGAGGTCCTCAGGATACTGCTCATCATCAGTAACACAAGACATCCACAGGCAGCAGCCGAGGGCTGGGAAACTAAAAGTTGGAGCGGACACGTAGCCTGCTGCCATCGCCCTGACCCTGACAGCAGCAGCCTGGCCCCGGGCATCCCTCCCCGCTGATCGCCTGTGTGCGAAGCCTCCAGCTCAGTGCTCTTTGCTGCTCACCGATCTCTCAGATGACAGATTTAAACACTTTCTAGATGCAATTAGCCGCTGCGCAGCCTCCAGCGGATCCCGGTATCGGTGACGCTGACATTCCTCTACTCCTGGAGGTAATTGTGCAGCTATATTTATTAAGGTGAGGTGTACAGTATATCGCCGGACGGCTGAGATAGCGGCGCACAGAGCCCAGGGGTCTCTCTTCCAGCCGCACTGCTGCTGGGATGATCAGGGAGGAGGAAGCAGCAGATGGAAGTTCTTAGAGTACTTGGCAGTAGCAGCCGGGCGCGGGGAACCAGAGCCCCCTGATAACAGCGCTGCCCGTGCCGCTGGCATAGATGTGCGCCCGGATCGCCTTACTGCACCATTTGATAGGTTCTGGCACAGTGTCAGGCGTCTGAGACGGCCCGGGAAGTCGGTCACATCTGCCCACAGCAGCTCCCTGGGGTATCGCGTTACACCCGTAAAGGAATCTCCATCAGACCGTGGCCCAGTTTTGGAAAGAGCCGAGAACGCTGTGGCTCCTGTTGGGATGTGGGTGCCAGGGTCTGCAGCGGGCTGAGGATGGCATCGGCCGTGTTTGAGGGCACCTCCCTGGTGAACATGTTTGTTAGGGACTGCTGGGTGAACGGGATCAGAAGACTCATCATAAACCGGAGAGGGGACGAGGAGGAGTTCTTTGAGATCAGGACTGAGTGGTCAGACAGGAATATATTGTATCTGCACAGAAGTTACTCCGACTTGGGGCGACTTTTTAAGAAGTTGCTGGAAACCTTTCCGGAGGATCGTGGGGAGCTGTCACAGTCATCTCTCCTGGAAGGTTCGTGGTCACTATCAGTCTGTTAGGCCTTTAAGCACAGGAGTGATAGATAGATAGATAGATAGATAGATAGATAGATAGATAGATAGATAGATAGATAGATAGATTTAAAAAATAATAATATTTGAACTTTGCGCAGCTATTCAGTTGCGCTTTAGGATTGGAATAACAGTATTAGAACAAAACTAGGTAATGACAGATAAACATAGAGGTAGGAAGGCCCTATATATACATATACATACAGGGATCGATAAGGGATCAGTATGTGATCCTACTGCATGGGATGCCGAATGTCAGTATACCGACATCAGCATCCCGGGCACTAGAATGCTGGCAGGGGGGTGAGCGGAAGGAAGCCCCTTGCGGGCTCGCTGCACTCACCTCGTCATGGACACCCATAGAGGGAGAAACACCTACCTCACCGGCAGGGCCGGCTCAGGGTCTTTTTGCGCCTCGGGTGGCCATAGGGGGCGTGGCTTCATACAGGGGGCGTGGTCAGTTAGCCCCCTGTACAGTAGTAGCGCCGCTGAGATGATGTGCGGTGCGCTACGCGTCTAGTTCCCTTCGTGGAGAGGACCTTTGCTGTGCGGTGCGCGATGACGTCAACGCGCACCGCACATCATTACAGAAAAGGTCCTCTCCACGAAGGTAAACTAGACGCGTAGCGTCTAGTTTCCCTTCACAGCGGGCAGCGGGACAGCGGCAGTGGGGGGCACAGCAGCAGCGGATCTTGCCGTGGTGCGGCGCCCTCCGGATGGCGCCGGCGCCCTCCGGAAGGCGGCGCCCCGGCCAAAAGTCCTACTTGCCCGTGGCAAGATCCGCTACTGCTCACCGGCATTCCGGCGGTGGTATAGTATCCCCGTCGGGATCCCGGCATCGGTATTGAGACAGCCATTATCCTGATGGGCGGAATGTTAACCGCATACCTACGTACTGCATACACATATTCCACTGCACTTTCCAGAGTCATTCTTATCAGTCCCATGTCCCTATGAGTTTACAATCTGTATTTCATATTACATGGATACATATGCACAATAGGGTTAATTTTTTTTGTCAGAATCCAATTAACCTACCAATGTTTTTAGAGTGTGGGAGGAACATGATCATGTGCTCAGGGCTGCAAGGCAATACTGCTAACCAATACTCCTACCTGCTGCCCTACAAGGCATATACTCTAACAGTGGCAGACAAGCTGTGGCTGTGAGTTGTGTATAGCATGCTTGAATGTCAGCTTGTACAAATTGAAGGGACCATTTATCATTAATCGTATATTCAATTAGATCTGGCGCGATATTAGCACCGCATTGCAATATGCGATTATATAGATGGGATCAGAGCAGGATTACATTTAAGGAGGCTCAGGGCACTAAAGAGAGGGGACCCACATGGACTAAAATAAAGTGTATAGATGTGTGAGTGTGTGTGTACATATATATATATATATATATATATATATATTTATATACATCATTATAAACACTAGCTGCTCTAATTAGAAGCAGCTGATAAGCATGGTATGTTTAAGCAGCTGAACTGCAGTTTTTCTTTTCCTGATAAAGCCTACTGTACCTTGGAAGCCCTCTGCCATTTTATACAGTCTGCACAGAGCTGCGCTTGTAGACTTCTGTCAATGTAGGCGGGTGGCAACCGCAGGGGCTGTAGGGAATCTCCTGTTACCGGACAACTGCGCTCTGTGAGACTGCTTCTTCTCTGTGTGTGATGGTCTCCTCCAACAGCAGATGCCCATCGGCACCCGAAGCTGATGTATGCTGCCTGCGCCAGGTACTCTGCTTAGGTGCATGGTGGGAGACCACTGAACATACGTGGGCAGATCCCTCTGGCAGCTAAACTTTATTAAAAAAAAACAACCAAGACATACATGCAAATAGGCGGTAATGTACAGCAGAAATGGGGGGCCCTGAGAGAGGGTGGCCCAGGGTAGTGTTCCCCTTGGGGGCCCCTTTATCCAGCTCTGGATGGGATGTATTAAGAAGCATCTGCAGAGCCAATCCCTGCAATGTGTTCAGTGAGCTGCCGGGGGTGCTGCGCATGTGCGGTCTCGCTGACCGAACATGCACAGCGGCCATCTCCATGGATGGTTTCGGGGGAACCCTCATGAGCTACAGGGGACTAGTTTCAGGGTGTTTACAGGAGATATCCTGCAAATATTTGATAAATAGGCCCCTAAGTAAAGCTAGACACACATGGACATACCCTGCCATTGGATCCACAACTATACGGTTTGGCCACATATGTGCAATCGTCAAATTGGACAATGCTCAGCCAGTCAGTGCTTTAAGATGAGCGCCGGGCTGTCTTAATAAAGTTGTAGGCCCAGGGAAAAGCAGTGCACTGGGGCTCCTACCCACGATTCATGGGAATAAAAAAATAATAATAACAAACCCCTCCTGCAGTCCCACACCATTTCCCCACCTGCTTCCATACAGGAAATGGCTATCAGTACTCTCCACCAGTCAGCATGCTAACAGCCATTCACCGTCTGAATGCAGGCTGGGATGCAGGTAGAGAATTCTGCCTGGTCTGCCTGTATGTAATTCAAAATCAGTGTGGCCAGGCAGCATTCCCTACTTGCCTCACCAGAAGCCCCGGAGGCACCAGCCCAGGTAGCACCTGCTTGAAGGCCCCTAGAATCGTGGACCCTTGGCAGATGCCCAGTTTGTCCATATGTTAAGTTGGCCCTGGATGAGTAGTCAAATCTCTTTTGGCATGACTGACAGAATAGGTGTGCATAGGATATGCACAGTATGCATCCACACATCCCTTAGGCATACAAGGATTGGGATACACAATCCTTGTATGGTACCTGGGCTTTGCAGTGATGTTGTGGGTTCTCCAATCCAGCTGTGCAGTGTCATCAGCTGGTTCCCAGGATGAGCAACTCAGCAGCTGAGCTGAGACTGACACAAGAGAGGAACAGGCGGAGCAGCAATCCAGGCATTCTGTGTTTGGGGGCGGGGGGGAGGTTTTGTAGAGATCATCCTGTGTCATGTGGGTCTTACCGAGACCCTGCACATGCCTATGACTACGGCCATGTCGCACACATGCTGATATCACATTTACCGGTTTGTACCTGGAGTTTTGAATCTGTTCATAATCATTAGATTTTTCAGCATTTTTCCAGTATTGTCACTTGTACAACCTACACCAGAGAGGGGTTCACTATGGTATGCCGGCGGTCGGGCTCCCGGCGACCAGCATACCGGCGCCGGGAGCCCGACCGCCGGCTTACCGACAGTGTGGCGAGCGCAAATGAGCCCTTTGCGGGCTCGCTGCGCTCGCCACGCTACAGGCACGGTGGCGCGCTATGCGCGCCACGCGCGCCATGCTGTTTTATTCTCCCTCCAGGAGGGTTGTGGACCCCCACGAGGGAGAATAAGTGTCGGTATGCCGGCTGTCGGGATCCCGGCGCCGGTATACTGTGCGCCGGGATCCCGTCAGTCGGCATACTGAAGACCACCCCCAGAGAGCAGTCTCAGAGTAATATAGACTTATGTCCAGTATCTGCTTCTTGCTACTTCTGATAGGTCTATATCATTTGGCAAAAACAATGATTTTGCTGTCGGACCTGAGCACAGAGATCACAGTTCGGCTACACACCAAATAACTTATTACGGTCTATTAGTGCTTTCAGTCATATAATATAATGTAATATTACACCACACATAAATACAACCAGGTTAAATAATAAACAGACTAAAACTAAGCAACAAATGTGTTGCATAATAGAACAATAGACAATCTAAATAGATATCTGATTATTTAACCTGAATTGAATATACACTGTTTACTGCAGAGAGTGAAACACAATAGCACATCAGACACATAAATAGTGGGCAACTTAAAATCAGCTATCTGACCTTTACATAAGAAACTCCTCTGAACTTTACACAATAAACTTATCTACACAAAGCAAGGTCACAGAATGTTTTATATTAACTTTGATTAGCTAATAAACAATGTCCTAATAAACAAGTAGCCATACATCACCATAGAGTTTCTGAGAAACATTTAACATAATGGGCAGTTTCAATTCTTTTCACCCCCTTCAACACCCGTTCTGTTTCTGCTGAAGGGCGTGGTATAATAATTTCAGCTCGCTACCCCCAGGGTAGCCAGGGCACCCAACCCTTTACGCAGATAAATTTGATTACTATGGGTGCAATAATGGGGATCACTTTAGAAAGGAGATTGGGTGTGATATATCATTTGAATACTGCCCAGTGTATTCATCACAAATGTACACTTATTAAAACTAAAACATCATGGCATCGGGATTTAACATATAATTAAGAATGTTTTCAGATACCCTTTCAGTGGCAAACGCAGGCTTTGCATGGGGGGGGGTTTCCAGAACTGGGTGGAACCAAGCACGAGGGTGTGGACTGAGGTAACCCAGTATATGCTGGGTCCGTAAAACTAGTGTGTCTGTGTATATATATATCTACATATCTACACATATATATACCGTATATACACCTATGTATATATTTATATACATATACACATATACACACATGGCATATGGCATATTAAACATGTATATATATATATATATATATATATACACACACATACAGTACACGTATATATACACATGTATATATATATATATATATATATATATATGTGTGTGTGTTTATATGTATGTATGTATATACATATTTATATATGTATGCACAAATTGCACATGGATATATATGTACTATAATTAAAATAAAGTAAACTTTTATTAAGCACTTACAAGTGCCACCAGGAAGAAAGCAGGCTGCAGAGGACGCTAGACAGCCATTAATAATACTCATGCAGCAAAAAAAATAAAAAAATTTTTTGGTGGAGGGGGGTTTCTGGGTGCTCGGAAACCCCCCCTGGGTGCGCCACTGCCTTTCATATTGGCACAATTTCTGTTAGCTGTGGCTTCTTAAAGCGAGTGTGGTAATCTATGCTCTTGCTGTCAAACTTTTTCTTGAGTGGCTACTTGTTCATTTACTAAATGAAATTCACAATAAAATGCCACATATGGTATAATGGCTGAGTTTTGCTTTAGCTTTGAAGGACCATTTATGTTGCCTGATGGCTATGTTATTATGATATATTAGATGATGTGCATTGTAGGAGGAAACTTGCTTTGGAAAAGGAATTCATAGTTCTATAAACCTATAAACGCCCATACAGTATACATCATACATCATACTGGAGTCGCTGTCAGCTGTAGTCAGTAGTCACATATGTGTTCTTCCCTTTTGCTATTTAAAGAAAATAACACTTTTTTTTTAACAATGTATCACTTCCTGCTTTCTAAGCAGCAGAAACTGTATAGTCCCCAACAATTTGAACTGATGTTTCTGAAGACATTCCATATATACTGTACACACAAGTTTGGACAAAATAAAAGGAAATATAAATTGAACACTATAAGCAACTGCAAATTTAAATAGAATCCTGGGATGTATAAAAAAGAGGCTAGATGTACCTGATACATGCGTAAAATCACCAGTATATGTCAGTAGTTAGATGCCATTAACAAATAAGGGGCCAGATACATCATCTCTTGGAAAGTGATAACATGGTGAGTGAAAAAGTACCAGCCAATCAGCTTGTAACTGCCATTTCTCTGACGTCCTAGTGGATGCTGGGACTTCCGTAAGGACCATGGGGAATAGCGGCTCCGCAGGAGACTGGGCACAAAAAAGTAAAAGCTTTAGACTAGCTGGTGTGCACTGGCTCCTCCCCCTATGACCCTCCTCCAAGCCTCAGTTAGATTTTTGTGCCCGAACGAGAAGGGTGCATGCTAGGTGGCTCTCCTGAGCTGCTTAGAAGTAAAAGTTTAAATAGGTTTTTTATTTTCAGTGAGTCCTGCTGGCAACAGGCTCACTGCATCGTGGGACTAAGGGGAGAAGAAGCGAACTCACCTGCGTGCAGAGTGGATTGGGCTTCTTGGCTACTGGATATTAGCTCCAGAGGGACGATCACAGGTTCAGCCTGGATGGGTCCCGGAGCCGCGCCGCCGGCCCCCCTTACAGAGCCAGAAGAGCGAAGAGGTCCGGAGAAATCGGCGGCAGAAGACGTTCCTGTCTTCAGATAAGGTAGCGCACAGCACTGCAGCTGTGCGCCATTGCTCTCAGCACACTTCACACTCCGGTCACTGAGGGTGCAGGGCGCTGGGGGGGAGCGCCCTGAGACGCAATAAAACATGTTTAAACCTTATATGGCTAAAGAAATACATCACATATAGCTCCTGGGCTATATGGATGCATTTCACCCCTGCCAGTTTTCCTAAAAAAAAAGCGGGAGAAAAGGCCGCCGTGAAGGGGGCGGAGCCTATCTCCTCAGCACACAAGCGCCATTTTCCCTCACAGTTCCGCTGGAAGGAAGGCTCCCAGACTCTCCCCTGCAGTCCTGCTACAGAATCAGGGTAAAACAAGAGAGGGGGGGCACTATTGGCAGCTAATATAAAACAGCAGCTATAAAGGGAGTAACACTTACATAAGGTTATCCCTGTATATATATAGCGCTCTGGTGTGTGCTGGCAAACTCTCCCTCTGTCTACCCAAAGGGCTCGTGGGGTCCTGTCCTCTTTCAGAGCATTCCCTGTGTGTGTGCTGGGTGTCGGTACGATTGTGTCGACATGTATGAGGAGGAAAATGATGTGGAAGCAGAGCAATTGCCTGTGTTAGTGATGTCACCCCCTAGGGAGTCGACACCTGACTGGATGGTCGTATTTAAAGAATTACGTGACAGTGTCAGCACTTTGCAAAAAACTGTTGACGACATGAGACAGCCGGCAAATCAATTAGTGCCTGTTCAGGCGTCTCAGACACCGTCGGGGGCGCTAAAACGCCCGTTACCTCAGATGGTCGACACAGACCCAGACACGGATACTGAATCCAGTGTCGACGGTGAGGAGACAAACGTAATGTCCAGTAGGGCCACACGTTACATGATCACGGCAATGAAGGAGGCATTGAATATTTCTGACACTACAAGTACCACAAAAAAGGGTATTATGTGGGGTGTGAAAAAACTACCAGTAGTTTTACCTGAATCAGATGAATTAAATGAGGTGTGTGATAAAGCGTGGTTTTCCCCCGATAAAAAACTGCTGATTTCTAATAAATTATTGGCACTATACCCTTTCCCGCCAGAGGTTAGGGCGCGTTGGGAAACACCCCCTAGGGTAGATAAGGCGCTCACACGCTTATCAAAACAAGTGGCGTTACCGTCTCCCGATACGGCCGCCCTTAAGGAACCAGCTGATAGAAGGCTGGAAAATATCCTAAAAGGTATATACACACATACTGGTGTTATACTGCGACCAGCAATCGCCTCAGCCTGGATGTGCAGTGCTGGAGTGGCTTGGTCGGATTCCCTGACTGAAAATATTGATACCCTGGATAGGGACAGTATATTATTAACTATAGAGCATTTAAAGGATGCATTACTATATATGCGAGATGCACAGAGGGATATTTGCACCCTGGCATCTAGAGTGAGTGCGATGTCCATTTCTGCCAGAAGAGCGTTATGGACGCGACAGTGGTCAGGTGATGCGGATTCCAAACGACATATGGAAGTATTGCCGTATAAAGGGGAGGAGTTATTTGGGGTCGGTCTATCGGACCTGGTGGCCACAGCAACGGCTGGAAAATCCACCTTTTTACCCCAGGTCACCTCTCAGCAGAAAAAGACACCGTCTTTTCAAACTCAGTCCTTTCGTTCCCATAAGGGCAAGCGGGCAAAAGGCCACTCATTTCTGCCCCGGGGCAGAGGAAGGGGAAAAAGACTGCACCAGGCAGCCTCTTCCCAGGAGCAGAAGCCCTCCCCCGCTTCTGCCAAGTCTTCAGCATGACGCTGGGGCCTTACAAGCGGACTCAGGCACGGTGGGGGGCCGTCTCAAGAATTTCAGCGCGCAGTGGGCTCACTCGCAAGTGGACCCCTGGATCCTGCAGGTAGTATCACAGGGGTACAAATTGGAATTCGAGACGTCTCCCCCTCGCCGGTTCCTGAAGTCTGCTCTACCAACGTCTCCCTCCGAAATAGAGACGGTAGTGGAAGCTATTCACAAGCTGTATTCCCAGCAGGTGATAATCAAGGTACCCCTCCTACAACAGGGAAAGGGGTATTATTCCACGCTGTTTGTGGTACCGAAGCCGGACGGCTCGGTGAGACCAATTTTAAATCTAAAATCCTTGAACACTTACATAAAAAGGTTCAAATTCAAGATGGAGTCACTCAGAGCAGTGATAGCGAACCTGGAAGAAGGGGACTATATGGTGTCTCTGGACATCAAAGATGCTTATCTCCATGTCCCAATCTACCCTTCTCACCAAGGGTACCTCAGGTTTGTGGTACAAAACTGTCATTATCAGTTTCAGACGCTGCCGTTTGGATTGTCCACGGCGCCACGGGTCTTTACCAAGGTAATGGCCGAAATGATGATTCTTCTTCGAAGAAAAGGCGTCTTAATTATCCCTTACTTGGACGATCTCCTGATAAGGGCAAGGTCCAGGGAACAGTTAGAGGTCGGAGTAGCACTATCTCAGGTAGTGCTACGTCAGCACGGGTGGATCCTAAATATCCCAAAATCACAGCTGATTCCAACAACACGTCTACTGTTCCTGGGGATGATTCTGGACACAGTCCAGAAAAAGGTGTTTCTCCCGGAGGAGAAGGCCAGGGAGTTATCCGAGCTAGTCAGGAAACTCCTAAAACCAGGCCAAGTGTCAGTGCATCAATGCACGAGAGTCCTGGGAAAAATGGTGGCTTCTTACGAAGCGATTCCATTCGGAAGATTCCATGCAAGAACTTTTCAGTGGGATCTGCTGGACAAATGGTCTGGATCGCATCTTCAGATGCATCAGCGGATAACCCTATCTCCAAGGACAAGGGTGTCTCTCCTGTGGTGGTTACAGAGTGCTCATCTTCTAGAGGGCCGCAGATTCGGCATTCAGGATTGGATGCTGGTGACCACCGATGCCAGCCTGAGAGGCTGGGGAGCAGTCACACAGGGAAGAAATTTCCAGGGCTTGTGGTCAAGCATGGAAACGTCTCTTCACATAAATATCCTGGAACTAAGGGCCATTTACAATGCCCTAAGTCAAGCAAGGCCTCTGCTTCAGGGTCAGTCGGTATTGATCCAATCGGACAACATCACGGCAGTCGCCCACGTCAACAGACAGGGCGGCACAAGAAGCAGGAGGGCAATGGCAGAAGCTGCAAGGATTCTTCGCTGGGCGGAAAATCATGTGGTGGCACTGTCAGCAGTGTTCATTCCGGGAGTGGACAACTGGGAAGCAGACTTCCTCAGCAGACACGACCTCCACCCGGGGGAATGGGGACTTCACCCAGAAGTCTTTCAAGTGATTGTAAACCGTTGGGAAAAACCAAAGGTGGACATGATGGCGTCCCGTCTCAACAAAAAACTGGACAGATATTGCGCCAGGTCAAGGGACCCTCAGGCAATAGCGGTGGACGCTCTGGTAACACCGTGGGTGTACCAGTCGGTGTATGTGTTCCCTCCTCTGCCTCTCATTCCAAAAGTACTGAGAATCATAAGAAGGAGAGGAGTGAAGACTATACTCGTGGCTTCGGATTGGCCAAGAAGAACTTGGTACCCGGAACTGCAAGAGATGCTCACGGAGGACCCGTGGCCTCTACCTCTAAGAAAGGACCTGCTCCAGCAGGGACCTTGTCTGTTCCAAGACTTACCGCGGCTGCGTTTGACGGCATGGCGGTTGAACGCCGGATCCTGATGGAAAAAGGCATTCCAGATGAAGTCATCCCTACCCTGATCAAAGCCAGGAAGGATGTAACTGCGAAACATTATCACCGCATTTGGCGAAAATATGTTTCCTGGTGTGAGGCTAAGAAGGCCCCCACAGAGGAATTTCAACTGGGTCGTTTCCTGCATTTCCTGCAAGCAGGACTGTCTATGGGCCTAAAATTAGGATCCATTAAGGTTCAAATTTCGGCCCTGTCGATCTTCTTCCAGAAAGAACTGGCTTCATTGCCTGAAGTTCAGACGTTTGTCAAGGGGGTACTGCATATACAACCTCCTTTTGTGCCACCAGTGGCACCTTGGGATCTCAATGTAGTTTTAGGGTTCCTAAAATCACATTGGTTTGAACCACTCACCACTGTGGAATTAAAATATCTCACATGGAAGGTGGTCATGCTGTTAGCTCTGGCGTCAGCCAGGCGTGTCTCAGAAATGGCGGCTTTGTCGTATAAAAGCCCTTACCTAATTTTTCATTCAGACAGGGCAGAATTGAGGACTCGTCCTCAATTTCTCCCTAAGGTGGTTTCAGCGTTTCACATGAACCAACCTATTGTGGTGCCTGCGGCTACTAGGGACTTGGAGGACTCCAAGTTGTTGGACGTAGTCAGGGCCCTGAAAATATATGTTTCCAGGACGGCTGGAGTCAGAAAATCTGACTCGCTGTTTATCCTGTATGCACCCAACAAGCTGGGTGCTCCTGCTTCTAAGCAGACGATTGCTCGTTGGATTTGTAGTACAATTCAGCTTGCACATTCTGTGGCAGGACTGCCACAGCCAAAATCTGTTAAAGCCCATTCCACAAGAAAAGTGGGCTCATCTTGGGCGGCTGCCCGAGGGGTCTCGGCTTTACAACTTTGCCGAGCAGCTACTTGGTCAGGGGCAAACACGTTTGCAAAATTTTACAAATTCGATACCCTGACTGAGGAGGACCTGGAGTTCTCTCATTCGGTGCTGCAGAGTCATCCGCACTCTCCCGCCCGTTTGGGAGCTTTGGTATAATCCCCATGGTCCTTACGGAAGTCCCAGCATCCACTAGGACGTCAGAGAAAATAAGAATTTACTTACCGATAATTCTATTTCTCATAGTCCGTAGTGGATGCTGGGCGCCCATCCCAAGTGGGGATTGTCTGCAATACTTGTATATAGTTATTGTTACAAAAAATCGGGTTGTTTATTGTTGTGAGCCATCTTTTCAGAGGCTCCTACGTTTATCATACTGTTAACTGGGTTCAGATCACAGGTTGTACAGTGTGATTGGTGTGGCTGGTATGAGTCTTACCCGGGATTCAAAATCCTTCCTTATTATGTACGCTCGTCCGGGCACAGTATCCTAACTGAGGCTTGGAGGAGGGTCATAGGGGGAGGAGCCAGTGCACACCAGCTAGTCTAAAGCTTTTACTTTTTTGTGCCCAGTCTCCTGCGGAGCCGCTATTCCCCATGGTCCTTACGGAAGTCCCAGCATCCACTACGGACTATGAGAAATAGAATTATCGGTAAGTAAATTCTTATTTTTTCAAACACAGCCTGTGACATGGTAGTTAGCACTTGATTGGCTGGCTCTTTTTCACTCTCCATTTTATCACTCTCCAAGCGATGATGCATCTAGCCGAAAATCTACCCAAATTGCACAAACAAATTGTTTTCGTTAAAATTGTAGGCCAGTGAACTAATGGAAAATAACAGGGACGTGCAGTGAGGTAAATGACTGAGGAGGCACTGGCTAGTACAAGTGCCAGATTTACACACAATGGGGCAGATGTATTAACCTGGAGAAGGGATAAAGAAGTGATAAGCGCAAGGTGAAAACGCACCAGCCAATCATTAGTGCAATAGTCCAAAAGAACACCAAGAAATGCTTTATGGCTATTATTGGGGCATTAATTTGCCTTTCCAAAACAGTAAAAAAAAATAATCAGGATTCTACAAGTAATGTAACACCTGCTCAGCTGTATTTGTCTTCCTTGATAGGTGATAGGGTCACACTAATGGTGCCCATACACTTATGAGATTATTGGTACCAGCCTTCGATTTCGACCACATCTGTGAGAGAAATCGAAGGATTGTATGCACATTTCAGTACCTTTCGACACGATGCGCGGGCACGCCGGTCGAATACCGCGTCTCAAGATATTATGTGCTACACATAATATTTATCGAATCGCAGTGCGATCGCATGTGTTTCTAGAAATACATGCTATATATCGCATTGCGATGTGCGATGGGCACCCGCCGGGAGCGGCCAGAGACCGCTCCCACTCAGCGGTGACGTGCCCATCACGTGATTACCATGCGATCTATTGCATGATCGCATGGTAATCTTTTCGGAAGTTCAGGTGCGATTTCGGGGCATCGCACAAGTGTATGGGCACCATTAGTAACAGATTCTGAGGACTATTTATTATTATTTATGGTTGTTTTTGGTGGCTACCCCAAATAATACGTATCCCCCAAATGTAAGTACAGGGGATTGCAGTAGATATTGGAGGTACCTGCTGCAATACCCAATTTTCCGCCTACCAAATTAACCACCATAGAAACTTATGGGGGCTGACTTCTTGGTGAATTCCGAATCTTTGCGTTCCGGATTCCTCACGGCACTCACCACTACCACGGCACTCACCACACGCTACTCTGCATGTTCAGACTGCTGACAGCACATGTGCGATGTGCTGTCAGCAGTCTGAACATGCAGAGTAGCGCAACAGCTGCTGGCAAATGAAAGTTATTGTTAATGCTATAACTTTGCTTTTGCATCTTGCAGGGACAGGCTTCTATCCCTGCTTGTGTTCAATGATACAAGACAACGATATTTAATTATGGGGTTTAGGCCCATATAATTAGTAAATATACCCCTCTGTGTTTTGGTGATGCCTCCAGCCAAACCTTTGTCTTCTCTACAGTAGATGGGCCGGCAGGTGGAAACCACTGGGGTCATGCTGTATGTGTAAAGTACTGCGGCCATACCCTTTCCCAGTAAACAATACACTGGTACATTAGAGATGGAATAACCCAAAAGGGAGTTTGGCATTTTATAAAAAAATAAGGAATAAAAACAAAATGGGTTGTATAGCAGAATACACTTTCAAGAGACTGGTATTTCAATGTCAATCCGTAAAATAAATATGTTTGCTAGAGATAAGGTACGGACATCTTCACTTTAATTGAAACAAAATAACACTGGTCCAGATATACCAAGGCTTTACTCCATTGTTATAACAGAAGCATAATATTTCTCTATAAAATATTTCCGTCAATTTCCCCACACCTAAACTCACTAGACTCCAATTCCCTTTACCTAAACCAGTGGTTTCCAAACTTTTTTGAATAACGGCGCCATAGAATATCAGAATTTTTTTCACGGCACCTCTAGGCCAAAAATGTCTTATTGAGAAATTTAGAAATAAATATTACATTAAGTAGATTGCGTTTATATGTCATCCTTAGGGTCAGTTGTGTGGTGAGGGACAAGATTTGCTTCTGTTTGGCCACATATTTTATGACTGGCAGCCACCAGCACTGGTTTTGCCTATTATATTGACCATGAATAATTTGAATTGGTCCTGGACCACCAACCCCAGGGAGCCACGGCACACAGTTTGGGAACCTCTGACCTAAACCATGAACTATGTGTCAAACCTAATTGGCAGTTCTTTACTAGCGAAGTAACTCCCCCAAACCAGATAACGCCACATTACTTCTAAATGTAAACCCAATAAATTAATTATTCCATAAATATATCTATCCATCTTGGCAACTACAGAGTGAGGTGTACTCTCGTTTGAAAGATAGGAACCCTCTCTGGTGATCAGTGTGATTGCCAGACAATAACCCCTTTGAGTAATAAATCTACCCCAAGGGGTTATATAGCTTCTGTAGAATGCTGTGTAATATGTAGAAGCTATATAAATAGCTGTTAATAATAATAAAAAGGGTTCTACAGTGTGTGGTTTCCTCTGGACGCTCCAGTTTCCTCCCACAGACCAAAACATACTGGTAGGCTAGTATTAAAATGTGCTTGTGTGGAAGAGAATTAGACTGTAATCTCTGCTGGAGCTTTTCTATTAAGTGTAAATTGCTAAAACCTGGTACATTATTGGCGTAAAGTCTGCAGTATCTGTATATAGCTAGCAAAATGTAGTTCATATCTATTTCCAGGTAACAGGTCCTCAATATTTGTCAATTCCTACAATTAACAATTAAATTCAATTAAAATCAAATGCACTCAACCCAATCAAGTGTTCTCTTATGTAGCAAAGGCTGGATTACAGGGATGCCATCAGTTATCTATAGTTGTCAATCATCGATGGGTTCATCCTGATGGTAAATAGTTTTCCTATCAATGGAGGAGGTCCAATAGAAAGTCCAATTACTTTTTTATTGCTGTGTATGTGTCCCCTTTGGTTTGCATATGCGCAGACCTAAACAATCAATGGTTAACCATCGATGGGCAACCCCACTGGTTTGTAAACTACAACCAAAAGTCCTTATATAGGGTCTAATTCAGAACTGATCTCTGAGATCTGCAATCAGATAGCCGCTGCCCATAGACAATGAAAACCTGCCTCGTGCAAGTGTACGAATGCATGCGTATGCCATGCGAAAACTTCGCCAGACAGCGGACATCTGCAAATCCGTTTCGCAACTCACTCACCATCGAATAATTTTTCTATTTTGTGCAGTCTGTGCATAGCCCAGAACTAACTCCTACAGTGCGATACAAACAGGCTGATCAGGGCCGGAGCTGACATCACAGACCCGCCCTCAAAAATGCACTCCCAGAAAACGGGCAGTTACCACCCACAAACGTCCGCTTCCTGTCAACCACCTTGCGTGCGCCTAGTGATTGAAATTTTCACACCATTCTGTCGCTGTTTGGGCTCGTGAGTGCACATTGCGGTGCATACGCAATGCGCAGTCATTCGATATTCGCCCACTGTGCGATTTCTCACAACAGTGATCAGGTCTTAAAAAGGCCCATAGGCTGGATGGACAGCAGATAAGACAACATCAGCCAGTATTTGAATAGCAAACAACAAATAAGTCATTGCTTGGCCAGTCCTACACTCTACGGGGCACCAGCTGCATAGCAATATGAATACGTTGTATGAATGCAAAACAAAAAGACAGTTGTTGTCCGTGCTTGTCCCCGCTGCTGCTGTATCACATAGTGCTGCTAACTCAACAGTTTAGTCATTGATATACTTTCACAGAAATATGTCAGCAAGCAGTTAGTGAACGCTGAATGATTTCCTGTCTATGACAGAGCTATTCTGACATTCAAAGTAAAACAACCCTGTATATGACCACACGCAGCTCTGATAAGGTCATTTGTGCAAGGGGGGATTTGCACTTATTTTTGTACAGTTTCACCCATTTTTATAGGAAGTGCCTAGATCAGCCCGCCCAAATGCCAGCAATCCATGGAACATGCAAAACTTTAAAAAGAGAATCAGTTCCTTATTAAACATTCAGAGAGGAAACTTGTGAGCTTGCAATAGCATCCACATGCAAAAACAAGATATTGTATAACAAGATGAGATGTTCAAATCAGATTCAAAGGCTGCTGAGGACCAATTTGCCATTGGAAGGTATGCCTCTGCTTGCTGTAGTGAGCGAGTGCCGTTCTTCTGTATTGTAAATAAGGCTGATGTGCCTGGACTTTAAAAGACACCATCCATATTCACATTAAACTTATGCTGTAGAGCAGTGATCGCCAACCCGTCACTCTCGAGCTTCCGGTAGCTCGCCGAAGTATTTTCAGTAGCTCGCAAGCGGATGGGCTTGACAAATCACTGGCACTCCTCCCCTCATTTTCACTATGGTACCGCCGTCAGCCAATCAGAGCACTGTCATGGCACTGTGGGGCACTATCTGGCACTGTGGGGGCACTGTATCTGGCACTGTGGGGGCACTGTATCTGTCACTGTGGGGCCATTGTATCTGGCACTGTGGGGGCACTGTATCTGGCACTGTGGGGGCACTGTATCTGGCACTGTGGGGGCACTGTATCTGGCACTGTGAAGGCACTATCTGGCACTGTGGGGGCACTGTATCTGGCACTGTGGGGGCATTGTATCTGGCACTGGGGCACTGTATCTGGCACTGTGGGGGCACTGTATCTGGCACTGGGGGCACTATCTGGCACTGTGGGGGCACTATCTGGCACTGTGGGGGCACTGTATCTGGCACTGTGGGGGCACTGGCACTGTGGGGGCATTGTATCTGGCACTGGGGCACTGTATCTGGCACTGTGGGGGCACTGTATCTGTCACTGGGGGCACTATCTGGCACTGTGGGGGCACTATCTGGCACTGTGGGGGCACTGTATCTGGCACTGGGGGCACTGTATCTGGCACTGTGGGGGCACTATCTGGCACTGTATCTGGCACTGTGGGGGCATTGTATCTGGCACTGTGGGGGCACTGTGGGGGGGCATTGTATCTGGCACTGTGGGGGGCATTGTATCTGACACTGTGGGGGGCATTGTATTTGACACTGCTGGGGCATTATTTGTGTATCTGGCACTGCTGGGTGGCATTATTTGTGTATCTGGCACTGGTAGGGGCATTATTTGTGTATCTGGTACTGCTGAAGGGCATTATTTGTGTATCTGGCACTGCTGAGGGGCATTATTTGTGTGTCTGGCACTGCTGGAGGGCATTATTTGTGTATCTGGCACTGCTGAGGGGCATTATTTGTGTATCTGGCACTGCTGAAGGGCATTATTTGTGTGTCTGGCATTGCTGGGGGGCATTTTTTGTGTATCTGGCACTGCTGAAGGGCATTATTGGTGTATCTGGCACTGCTGGGGGGCATTATTGGTGTATCTGGCATCTGGCACTGCTGGGGGGCATTATTTGTGTATCTGGCACTACCCAGGGGGGGGGCAATAATTGTTGTGAGGCCACACCCACTTTGTGAGGCCACACCCACGTTTACAGGACGCGCGCGCATTGGGGGTAGCTCTTTCTGAGGTTTTACTTTCCGAAAGTAGCTCACACCCCAATTAAGGTTGGAGACCACTGCTGTAGAGACACTGACTAGCTTAAGTGCTGCTTTTCAAATAAGTCAGTATTAAATGGATAATGTTTGTAATTCATTTTACTATCATTTGTAATGAATAAATAAAAGTGTTGGCATCTCTTCCATGTATTTTTCTTAGGATAACTGACCAAATATGTGTTTCACTTATGCAACTTACTATTACAATGCTGATAACTATAACAGCTTATAAAATACACAGGGGCAGATATATTTACCCGGAAAGAAGACATAAAGAAGTGATAAAGCAGTGATAAGAGCAAGGTGATAATACACCAGCCAATCATTACGGACTTGAAAAATGACAGGAGCTGACTGGCTGGTGCATTATCACCTGGCACTTATCACTGCTTTATCACTTCTTTTTCCCTTCTCCGGGCTTAATACATCTGCCCCAGTGTTCCCAACGGTATGCGGTTGTTAGGTCGACCACACTTAGGTGGACAGTCAATAGGTCGACCACTATTGGTCAACATTCAATAGATCATCATGTTTACAATGTCGACATTGACAGACGGTCAACATGACAAAGGAAAATGTCGACATGAGTTTTTCACTTTTCCCATTTTCTGAACTTTTTAATGCTTTATGATCCACGTGGACTACGATTTGGAATAGTAACCTTGCCTAAAGCATGGCGAGTGAAGCGGTGCACTAATTGGGGTTCCCCTTGATGTTCCGGAGTAAACAACACCAACATTTAACAAAAACCTCATGTCAACCTTTTTCTGGGTGAACCTTCTGTCCATGTCAGCCTTTTTCAAGTGTTGACCTAGTGAATGTCGACCAAAAGTGGACGACCTAGTGACTATCGACCTAGACAGGGTCGACCCAATGACCCACTCCCGTTCCCGGCACTCTTGAATAATACAGAAGGTCAGGACTTGTTTGCCTTTTCTAGAGTTCATTACACAGATGCTCAATATCATGAATCAGCCCAATATGGAAGCTGCCACTATACAACACAGTAAACTGCAACACATAAATATCTACATAACAGATTCCTATGCATCAACAGAATTCAGAGCATTGGCAAATGCTCACACCTGTGCAGTGGACTAGAAAAAAATCTGAAACAATCTGTAATTATTTAAACAGATATATAAATACATGGCCTGCCCCAGCAGTCGCCATCCTGCCAAAATATAGCATAAAGGGAGGAGCTATAAGATCTGCCTCAGTGAGGGGCATTCTACATCTTAAGGGGGGTACACACTAAAGAGATGTGTGCAGAGCGATCTATCAGTGACTGCTCAGCACACATCTCTGTGTGCTGAGCGGGGGGGGGGGGGGGGAATGGGGGGCTGCTCACCTTACACAGCGCTGAAATGAGCGACCTTCTAGATTGAGCGTGCATGCAGGCTCAATCTAGCACTGGAGATAGCGCTATCGCTGGGGGGCATACGCATGAGAGATATGTGCTTAACTTCTAATCAATCGAGTCAGGTTGCTTAGATTTTAAGCATGGACCTCTCCGTGTGTATGCCCCCCAGCGATGGGCCGCGCATCGCTATCGCCGGTGCTAGATTGAGCCTGCATGTGTACCCTCCTTCACTTCTACTTATTATTGTTTATTTATATAGTGCCAATCATATGACGCAGCACTATACAGAGAATATGTAACCATTCCCAGCAGTCATTGCCAGAGTGGAGCTTGCAGTTGGCTTTCGTAGTACAGTAGTGTTGTACTGTACTTGTTATATAAATACAGTATCTACACGTTCTGTTCAAATTGTTAAACAGAGGCCCTACAAATATGTGTTATTACAGTGATGGTAATAATGAGAATGTAATAGGAACTGTTGAAGTCCTCATGGAATATAAAAATGATTTGGACAAAGCTGTGCTACATTCCTTTACCATATGTTTTTTTATTTATGACTTCTTAACACTGTATTTTTTTTATTGTTCCTGTTCTCTAATATATAAGGATATGCTGAGATGGATTTAACTTTTTAAAACAATTACCAGTATTTCTTAATGTGGCCACGTCTATAAGGGGGGAACTGATTTTGGCATCACAGCTGATGTAAGAGTATACCTATGCATACAGCATAATTTATTATTTTTGTGGGTTCGCAGGCAACTGTGTCCTGCGGTGGGCGCAGTTGGGAGGCTACTGTCACTCACTGCAGTGTCTATTCACGGGAGACAGAGGGACTTGAGGCATTCCAGCAGCTCACAGGAGGCATGCCCACTCAGTGATTACAATGGGGGGGCGCAGCTTACCATCGTGGCATCCCCGCATAGCCACTCCCCCTTTCACACAGGCCACGCCCCTTTTCTGGGCACATGCGGGGTTTGCAACGAAAGGGGGTCCCGCATTCCAGGCTTCGAATGTTGGGAGGTATGCTGTATGTGTAATAAAATAACAAAGGTTTTACATGAGAATAATAAAAAATAGTATATTTTATACTTTCACAATAGGCTGTACTTTTAGATGGAATAAAATGCATCTAGTTTCCACTGTCATATTACTGCTTCCTGAAGAAAATGCCCCAGCCTGTGCGTCAGATGAGTTACGACAATGAGACTGGACAGAAGTAATTCTTTGAAATTACTGAGCCACTCAGCCACAAATATTACTCACAAAAACATCTGCTTGGGTGGGGTGGAATCAACTGACTGCACTGAAGAAACTTAAAGGCCAAAGTTGTATTTATGAGTAGGGAGCATCCCCAGGCACTCTGCAGGATGCGGAGTGTCTATGTCACCAGCTGGCATCTCACAGAAACTTTCTTGCCAAATCTAAAGGATATCTTTTAAAGAGATGAAGAAGGGAAAACATAAATTTGCAACTGGGTAATTAGGAAACTGAGAGTTTCAACCGCCTCCATTGCCCCAAAGGCCAGTGGAAACCAGAAGATTGAGGGTTTTTTGGTCTACTGGGAGGGAAAACCACAGAAGTGGACACAATATGATATCACTGCACAGTCTGAATGTCTGTTATAGGGCCAAATTCAATTACTTGCGAAATCTTGGTAATTTACCATGTTTGCCGTTTTTCATGGGTGTGAGCGATCTGCAATTCTCCTATTTAATTGCAGAATCACGAGCGAGCCCGCATGGGGCTCTTTTGCGCTCGCCTCCGCTGCCGGCATTCCAGCGGTCGGGATCCCGGCACTGGTATGCCGCGCGCTGGGTTCACAAGTGCCGGGGAAACATGCTACACCCTCACAATTGTGCATTGTATTATTATGCTTTAGTATTGTGTGAATTAACATGTTTTAATACATTGTTCAATTGTATTATTTGTGTTTATAAGGTATGTAAGTGTAAAACAGGCTTATAGCTTTACATACTGTACCTTATAAACACAAATAACACTGTTTTTTATTGGGTGTAACCCCTGTATGAGAAATACATTTTGGATAATATATTACCAATAGGTTGCAGACAGTGTGCCCTCTTAATATATTTTATTCATTTATACATACTCCTTTAGCTGAGCATGGTGCAGCAAGACAGGAGTGTGTGTGTGTGTGTGTGTGTGTGTGTTTGTTTGTGTGTGTGTGGGGATGTGGGGGGGGGGGGGGGAGGGGGGGAAGGGCAGTATACCAGAACGTAGCACAATGTGCATGCTGGTCTTTATAGATGCAAATCTGCCAGTGATTTGCGAAACCTGTTTGTATACCTGTCTAGGTCCATCTGTTTGTGAATACATAAGTGGTTTCGGGGGAAAGTGGGAGCAGTCAAGTCTGTCCAAGAAACAGTTGTCATTTTTCTCTACTTTGCAGAAACAGACATACATGCATGTGTTTATGGGTTTACAAGATTTGTCCCTTGACATATGTACAGTATAACTTATCTGCATTCTAACCAACTTCAAACTACCATTTTAGTTGCTCAGTATGCTGCATGCAATTCTATGTATCTGTTTTTATTTTGAAGGTTGTATAATGATGTTTTGAATGGGCTATTTATGATGCAATGGATTAGAATTATCTATGTATTCTGCGGTCATCTCATATTGGGTTATGAACTTTCCTGTATCTTCAGAGGTCCTCCCTGCCTGTAAGGCAGAGATTTTCAACCTTTTACAACTCGTGGCACACTGAACAAGATTTAAATATTGCCAAGGCACACTCACATATAATGGTGATGCATGGTGCAGTTGCGTGTCCTAGGATGTCATGTTGCAGCTTCTCCATAGGTAACGCCTGAGCCACGTCTGAGAAAGCCAGAAGAGCCCAACACTGCCCGGGCCCAAAATTAGAACTGGCTCTGCAACCACTAGACCCACCAGTATTGATCGTCCCAGGGCCTCAGTTGCGGAAAAATAATGACGGGCCTGGCTCTGCTTCTATGGCGGCACACCTGGACACTGCTCAGGGCACACTAGTGTGCCACGGCACAGTGGTTGAAAAACACTGCTATAAGGCGTTTGCAAGTACTTTTCAATCCTGCTGTACTCGTGTGAGACTCAGGCCGATATGGCATGGATCCTGCGTCATTTTTCAAGGGTAAAAATCAGCCAAAAACAGCAAAAGTGAAAACTTTCTTAAATATATTAATTACAGAAATTTAAAAAAAGAAAAAAGAACACAATTAAATTAAAAGAATTTGATCTTTTAATTTAAGTAAACATTTATTTTATAAATTAAGTGCAGTTAAAATCACAAATTGATATTTTAGTCTGTACTAGTTATTGAGATCTATATACAGTGCCGTTTCTTGCGGCGGGCGAGCCGTGCAACCGCACGGGGCGCCCGCCGCGGCACTTCTTCAGCACTAAATCCCCCCTCTCCTCCCGAGTGCCCAGCTCGGGGGGCGGGGTTTCGCGGAATGACGCGTTTGCGTCATTCCGCGAAACCCCGCCCCCCCCGAGCTGGGCGCTCGGGAGGAGGGAAAAGGGGGAGCCAAGCCGGCCGGCGCCGCGCAGACGAGGGAGAGGCGGCTGAAGAGCGGGAAGAACCGCTTCAAATGTAAGTCAGCCCCTCTCCCTCTCTCTCTCCCTCCCCCCCCCCACCTGCCGTACTGTGTAAATTGGGGACACCTGTCTTCGGAATGTGTAAAATGGGGACACTTGCCTGCCGTAATATGTAAAATGGGGGCGCAGTCTGCCGTGATGTGTAAAATGGGGAAACGTGCCTGCCGCAATGTGTAAAATGGGGACACTTTCCTGCCGTACTGTGTAAAATGGGGACACTTGCCTGCCGCAATGTGTAAATTGGGGACTCTTGCCTGCCGTACTGTGTAAAATGGGGGCACGTGCCTGCCGCAATGTGTAAAATGGGGACACTTTCCTGCCGTACTGTGTAAAATGGGGGCACTTTCATGCTGCAATGTGTAAAATGGGGGCACTTTCCTGCCGCAATTTGTAAAATGGGGACACGTGCCTGCCGCAATGTGTAAAATGGGGACACTTGCCTGCCGCAGTGTGTAAAATGGGGACACTTTCCTGCCGCAATGTGTAAAATGGGGACGCTTGCCTGCCGTGCTGTGTAAAATGGGGTCGCGTGCCTGCTGTAATGTGTAAAATGAGGCCTTTTTTTTTTTTTAATCCTGTGGTGGCCGTGGTGATGAGATCAGATGAGGCCACGCCCATCTTAAAGCCATGCCCATTTTAACAAGGCCGCGCCCCCTTGCCGGGAGCGCGCGCATGATTTTCCTCTTTATAGCTATGGGGGGGGGGCATTTTTTCTTATGGGAATAAGGGGGGGGGGGGGGGCGGCGCATTTTTAAATCTCGCACTGGGAGCCAAATTGGCTAGAAACGGCCCTGACTATATACTTACATTACTCCCATATTTGTTCTTAACTTGTTGCACAAATAGCCAGCATCTGAAATGCTCTCTATGACTCCACATTGGTTGGCAGAATTGTTAGCAGATATTCGTACGCAAAGCAAAGAGATTTTCCTATTTAACCATCACTTTGAAAGCTGCCATTTCTTGATAAGTCCATGTTTTGACCTGAAATGTCCATTAGTGGTGGTGGAGCTATGGAAGTATATTCATTGTATAGTTTTTGCTCCAACTGCTCTTTCAGAGATAAGTTTGGGAAGTGGTAGGTGGGCCTTGTTCTTCTATGATTTCATCTGATTTGTTTGGGAGTCAAGTTTTCCCAGATTCTCTTCTCCTTTTGAAGTTTTGAGAACTCTTTCCATAGATTTTTAATTTCCTTCTTTGTAATTAACTTTTTTAGGCATAGTAAAAGTGGGATTTGTTTGTTGCTCTTTCCAGTTCTGTTCAAATTGTTTGGGATTTTGAAGATAAATCAGTGTACCTATGATGTTGTATAATCCTTTGCTTCAACAATAACAGTTGCATCTCTCCTACACAGTACTTTACGTCTAATTTTACAGGTTATAGAGAGGTTACTAGGTCACAGTTGCTAACCATCGCTGGTCAGTGAATCGAATATCTGACTCCCAAGTAAAGGGCTTTTGAAATATATAACTTTAACCTTAGAAACCAAAGTAACTTATTTAGTAGGTTATTCCAGCGAGTTTTGCAATCCCAAATTAATTCAAGATGTTTACCATACTCTTCGTGAATGTATTTCTGTAGGTAAACATCATTCTTAGATGGTTATTTTCTAAACATTTAGAAAACTTTTCAGACTTTTGTGATGAGATCATTGTAACTCAGAGTTGGGATAATGCTACCTGGTGAAGAAGATATTATCATACCACTTTACTTGTTCTCAGTCCTCATTATCAGATTTTTCTTTAACCCTTTATACCCATTGCATCGTATACCAAACATCTGCCAGAAATTTTTCACAGTATTTATGGACACATTGAGATTTGAATGGCAACCGTCATCATCATAATACAGTGTATGCAATCATTTTTTTAAATGATGAAAATTTAGATGGACAAAGAGTCATAAAGGGTTAACGGATTGAACAAATTTGATTCCTTCCATTTCCACCACTTCCACCATTTCAACAGAATCCTTTTAAATAATGGAAAACAAAGCTGCTGATAACAGGGCACAAGTCTACTCATTTTGACCATCAATAAGACATCTGTGGCTACAGCAACAATATCATCTTTTAAGGTGAGGTTGAGTTCCTAGCAACGTTTTTCAACACTGACCATGCAATGCTTTGCCAAACAAATTACCCCCCTAGATAGTAGAAGAGCATCTGACCGAAGAGTAAGTTTATGTTAAATTACTTTCACATTTTTCGAGAAGTACATAAGTCGAATGCCAAGGACAATTTTTTATTTCTCCCTTAAAGTGTTTATATTAAAGTCACTATTTTTCCTTAATTGTATGTATATAGGTGGTCATTCCGAGTTGATCGCAGCCAGCAACTTTTAGCTGCTGCTGCGACCAATAGTCCACGCCTATGGGGGAGTGTATTTTAGCTTAGCAGGGTTGCGATCGCTTGTACAGCCCTGCTAAGCTAAAAAATTTCAAGCAGAAGTAGACCAGCCCCGGACATACTTACCCTGTGCGATGGATCCAGCGATGATGGGCCCGGCTTTGACGTCACACCTCCGCCCTCCGTTGTCCTGGACACGCCTGCGTTTTACTCACCACTCCCCGAAAACGGTCTTCAACGGTCCGGATCCGCCCTGCCACACCTCCTTCCTGTCAATCTTTTTAGCGGTCGCCTCTGCGACCGCTTTCGTCGGTAGCTGCGACGTAACCCGGCAACTTCTGTCGCCGGGCAACGTCGGACACGCACACAGCGGCCGCCGTGCATGCACATTCCGCACCCGTTTGCACCGCAGCGAAAAACCGCTGCGTGCGAACGGGTCGGAATGACCCCCATAGTGACAATGGATCTTATTGTGTTTGGGAGGAAAAAGCAATTTGTGGACTCTTGTAATTCCTGAATTCATCTCTTCCATTGAATTCTCATTTGAAAAATAGTCAGTCACCTTAACCCTTTTATGACAATTATATTTTCTTCCTCAGTATTGATTTCAGTTGTTGTTGACTAACATTTCTCGATTGTTGGCTGAATTTTAAAATCTTCATACATAGTTGCCACTTAGCACTTATTGAATTTTGTTCTTTCACAAAGTACTTCCAAACATGGCCATAGGGCTCACCAGGTAGTTTCCTGGTTGGCCGACGTGTCTGTGGGGCCTGTTTTGTGTGTTGTCCCACCACATGACAGACAGCCCACCACACTCAGTGCACTGCATTGCCCCCATTCATTCTGTTATTCCATCTCTGCAGTACATAAACTCTGCCATCCAGTGATGCTGCCATGGCTACTCGGTATGTTATACCTCTTGTGCTGCCCATGCTGGGCCACTCTTACAAAATTTTACAGGGACACTTTTAGTTCCCAATCTGCCCCTGGTCTCCTTCCTCAACATACCCCACCCCCTCATTAGACTGCACTCCCATTAGGGCTGCTTCCATAAATTTCCCATGCCAATCCGTCCCTTGCCAGGTCCATCGCCTTCACCGCTAATTTCTTCAAAACTCATTTCTTTAGATGAAGACATCTCTCTTCTCCTCATCTATGTACAAAAATAAATGCAGACTCGTGTTACTTATGTTATACTTGTGCACATTGCGAGCAAAATCTCAAACAAGTATGTAGTACTGTAGGTACGCTTTGAACAACAAATTATATAACCTAAAACTGTAGTAACTATTAAGAGCTAGGCAATCTAGAGTTGAGACGGCAGTGCAACATGGGCCGCAGTTTCACCATCTCATTCTGCTGAAAAAAAAGTGCGGCATCAGTGCCATCTATAAACAATTTCAAATTCAGCATTCTTTTTATATAGAATACCTTGGTATGGCAAAGCAGCGGATGAAGAGAGACCATGTGCCCTGCATTGACGGGAGTGCTAGACACAACCCCAGTGTGATGGTGGCATGCTTCAATGTAAAGCATGTAGTTTATACAATATTTATTTATTAACAGTTTCTAATATAGCGCAACAAATTCCATTGTGCTTTACAATTGGTAATGTTTATATAGAATTTGGACATAGGTGGTCATTCCGAGTTGATCGCAGCCAGCAACTTTTTGCTGCTGCTGCGATCAACTAGTCCACGCCTATGGGGGAGTGTATTTTAGCTTAGCAGGGCGGCAATCGCTTGTGCAGCCCTGCTAAGCTAAAAAAAATTCAGGCAGAAGACCAGCCCTATACCTACTTACCCTGTGCGACGATCTCTGCGATGCTGGAGCCGGCTTTGACGTCAGAAATCCACCCTCCGTTCTGCTGGACACGCCTGCGTTTTCTTTACCACTCCCTAAAACGGTCTCCAACGGTCCGGATCCACCCAGGTACGCCTTCTTCTTGTCAATCTTCTTTGCGGTCGGCTCTGCGACCGCTTCCATCGTAGGACGCAACGTCGCGCAAGCGCATTGTGGCCGCTGCGCATGCGCATTCCGGACCCATTCACACTGCAGCGATAAACCGCTGCGTGCGAACGGGTCGGAATAACCCCCATACTGCATACTTCTGAGAAAGATTTTTGCACAAATATATACACAGTATTTTCTGGGTGGTCTTCAGTATGCCGACTGACGGGATCCCGGCGCACAGTATACCGGCGCCGGGATTCCGACAGCCGGCATACCGACACTTATTCTCCCTCGTGGGGGTCCACGACCCCCCTGGAGGGAGAATAAAATAGCGTGGTGCGCGTAGCGCGCCACCGAGCCCGTAGCGTGGCGAGCGCAGCGAGCCCGCAAGGGGCTCATTTGAGCTCGCCACACTGTCAGTAAGCCGGCGGTCGGGCTCCCGGCGCCGGTATGCTGGTCACCGGGAGCCCGACCGCCGGCATATCGTAGTGAACCCGTATTTTCTGTATGTTAGTGGAGACTATAAACTTGTCTGTAAACTGAGCATAAAAAAATTGCAATAAAAATAATAAAATGTAATAACATTTTATAAAAATAACTAAAGAACAGTGTCTGTGAGACATAAATGTTAATATAAATGATTTTAATATTCATATTAAAATACACAAAAAATATAAACAGATTTCAAATATAAACATAATACTTAGAGTGACTCTAAAGTCATATATAAAATGTCAAATTCCATGCAAAAATAAAACTAATAATGGAGAAATTGATATAGAGTACAAAAAAATATTAATTATTGATTAACCAGTCAAACTGTTATTGAAGGATTGTGGTGTCGAAGACATCTTTGTATAAAAGAAACCTAATACCAGGCTGCATGCCTGGTCTATTGGCCAGTGTTTGAGGTCAGGACCCAGTGAGTTCTCTTTACCAGTTCTTGAACCTTACCTTAAACTACAAATTCCATTCCAATACTGGATGCTTACATATCTGCTTGTAAAATGTTTATTGACTTTGAATACAGAATACAGAACTGTCTTAATCTGCTTGAGAAAAAAAAATGGAATTTTACAATAAAAACTTAATAAGAATCACTCAAAGTAATTAATAATTTGTTTACCCATCTTACACTTTCAGTCAATGGGAATTAGCAGAATAGCAAAAATGCTATACTTAGCATCAATGAAGTTGTCTTTTGTACTCCTTTCAGCAAGCCCATGCATGATTTAATGAGATGGAGTTTTTCCGCTATTGCCAAATGTATGATAATTGAACCTCCTTTATGTCTGGCTTCAAAGCTAATGAATAATTAAAGCGCGCTAATCTACTTTTGAACAGAAGATGAGTTGGAAGTTTTCACAGAAAATCTAGTCATAAAAATTTGCATATATGTATACACAATTGTTCTTTATTATTTATTTATCACTAATTTTAATCTACATCCAGTTATTCATACTGATGTTTTTGAGAGTTTTGTGCCACAATACTGATGGTGAAATTCAGCAGCAGCGCACAGTTTGTGTGTTCTTAGATTCGATATGTGATTCAGATATATAATACATTATATTGAATATAATGGGATAGTATACTGCATTTAAACACATACTTTCACAACGCTGTATACATTTCTTCCAGTATATAAAGCCAGCGCGCCCACCCTCAGCTATCATTTTAGAAAACAAAGTGATTGAGCCTGGGGATAAGTCAAACAAATGAATAGGCGTTTCTTTAATGGTTGCAGTGTGTGCGCTGCACACGGGCCCCTAGGTTCACCGGGACCCACACCACACACACTGCACCCATAGAATATACTTACCCCTCCTGTGTGCAGCGGCTCTGCAGTGCGGACACAAATCACTTGGAAAATGGGCGCCGCGGCACTGTAGGTGTCCCCGGGAAAACCTGCGCATGCGCAGTAGGCTTCTAGCTGCCGTAGCAGGGCCGGATTCAGGGGGTAGGGCGAGTGGGGCGAACGCCCCCTCTAACATAGTCATAAATGTACCCCCGGACCCAGTGATTATGACTCAGGCTGGCAGCTCCATCTCCATCATGGCGTCCCAGCCCGTCCTTGCAGGAGAAGCGCCTGTTGGCCGCCCACAAGCATGGCTCATCTGCACACATCCGCAGACCGAGCAGTACGCGGGCTGCCAGAATAAATCTGTGTCCTGCTTCCCGGCCGGGGACAGGTACCTCCGCCGGGAGCGGCGCACACTACACCACTGCATTATCAGCACTGGCAGCGCCACTGGGCACACCCTCCACACTGCCAGGCTCAGCTCGCGATCATCACCGGCAGCAGAATTTGCAGCCTCCTCCATGTCTGGAAGCTCACACCGACATAATCGCTATATATATAGAGAGAGAGAGAGAGAGAGAGAGAGAGAGAGAGAGAGAGAGAGAGAAAGCTTGTGTAAGCTACATACGTTTGATATGAATATAGGAGGTGACAGTTTGGCTAATTAACATAACATAGTCCATGTCCACCTGAGCCGTAGGAGGTACAGAAGTGCACGGGTAGCCAGCACACCAATTACTTTGCAATAATTTTTTTTTGTTTCATATGAAGAAGCAATGCTCTTACATATTATTCATAATGTCATAAAAATGCAGTCAATCACCCGGGTATATATATATTCACCCATTCCTTCAGAATAATATTTAGGGAAACATCAGTCAATTAAATCGTTTTGGTGGTATCAGCCACCTTTCTCCAGGACCTGGGGGAAGGAGGCTGATACCAACGAAACAATTTCGTTGACTGATGTTTCCCTAAATGTTATTCTGAAGGAATAGGTGAATATATATATACCCGGGTGATTGACTGCATTTTTATGGCATTATGAATAATATGTCAGAGCATTGCTACTTCATATGAAATTAAATGTTTTTATTGCAAAGTAATTGGTGTGCTGGCTACCCGTTCACTTCTGTACCTCCTATGGCTCAGGTGGACATGGACTATGTTATATATATATATATATATATATATATATATTGCAGTGAATGGGGCATGTGCGCATCTCACACGCACACGTGTCCCAGATGCTGCTATAGGTGCGCCTAGGCGGGCGCGCCCCGGCACAGACTTAGCCACGATTTGAGTGGCTCCATCTATATGTGTATTAACTAAGACACATATATGTTCCATAGAGCAGGCAAGCAGTGTAATATTTCTAAAGAATTATAATTTTTAGGCACTAGAATAAAAGTTTACAAAGTCAAATACAAAACCACATACATGATGTTATTTATTACTAATTTAAAAGAACGTCTAATGTTTATAAATATAAATGATTTTTGTTAAACTGTAGCTATTCTTGTAGCACAAAATAAATCTGTATAACTGACTGCTTAGGTTTATCTCTGTATTTCATGATCTTTGTCCACAACTGACTTTATGGAGTTCTGATTCCTCAGGGAATAGTGTTTCCCACTGTGGGAGTTGAAACCTGAATTAAGTCGCAGTGAGGATGCTTGGAGCTGCATATGATATTTAGAAGCACACAGGACAGGCTTTTAACATCTAAGGAACTGTTATATACAATGGCCCTCATTCCGAGTTGATCGCTCGCAAGGCGAATTTAGCAGAGTTGCTCAGGCTAAGCCTACGCCTACTGGGAGTGTATCTTAGCTTCTTAAAATTGCGACCGATGTATTCGCAATATTGCGATTACAAACTACTTAGCAGTTTCAGAGTAGCTTCAGACTTACTCGGCATCTGCGATCAGTTCAGTGCTTGTCGTTCCTGGTTTGACGTCATAAACACACCCAGCGTTCGCCCAGACACTCCCCCGTTTCTCCGGCCACTCCTGCGTTTTTTCCGGAAACGGTAGCGTTTTTATCCACACGCCCCTAAAACGCCGTGTTTCCGCCCAGTAACACCCATTTCCTGTCAATCACACTACGTTCGCTGGAGCGAAGAAAAAGCCGTGAGTAAAAATACTATCTTCATTGTAAAATTACTTGGCGCAGTCGCAGTGCGAATATTGCGCATGCGTACTAAGCGGAATTTCACTGCGATGCGATTAAAATTACCGAGCGAACGACTCGGAATGAGGGCCAATGAACTAGAATTCCAAGCAGACACAATTGAAATCTGTTGAGGTCTGCTGACATTGGCCGATGCCTTGGCAGTTGGGGCTAGCTGTGTACCTTTTGTCCCAATACAGCCCATAAAGTGGCCAGAGAGAAAAACAATTGTAAACAGCTAAACAATAAAAGCGTCACAGAAGTTTTTACTAATGGAGTAATGAGGAGATTGATCTTTTAATATTAAAGTGTTGGTTTAGCAACTATAGCAACATGTAATCATCATACATGTGTGATAGTATGTTCTGTACTAACACGCTAAGGTTTTGTAAATTCTTAAGCTTAAGTCGTTTATAGTTTAATTAGTGGAGAGATTGGCATGGGCTCCTGTCCAAGGCATATGGTTTCAATTAGGTTAAACTGCATTAGACTTAAATCAGGTCAGTAAGGTGCAATTATTCATTCTACAAGACCATTAATGAATTCCGATTCTTTACAACCTATGCTTTAAAGGTGTCATAACCTGCACAAACAAACATAGTAATACACATTCACATACACTGAAGTGGAAGATGTCGGACTCAAACTGAAACTCACTTATAGATCACTAACTCCAGTTTTTATAGTTACACTTGCAATATGGACACCAGAATTGGTTGAGCCTTTGCTGTGACTTTTAAGAACTTTTCTATTGTGCATGCAAGCTATTAAAGGGGTGTTTAAAATTGACGCTTATTTGCAAAAAAATTTGCAAACATTAATGAATATAGACTAGATGCTAATTTTTATACCCTGCATGTAATTACCGTTACATTACAAGAAAAAGCAAACTTGGTCAGATATAGAATTATACTATACCATACCTATGACCATATTATGAGCTGTGAAAGATGTTATCTGTCGCAGGTTCTGCCCTGATTTTTTTTTGTGTAACCAATGTTAGGCTCATCTACTTGGATGTAAGTTTTTATGTAAGATATACATCTTCATACAGCACATGCGCACCAAAAATGCATATGCACACCATTTTTGTGTATCCTTTCGACTGGGGAGTGGTGAGCAGTGAAGGGTGTGTAGCTCAAGGTGTGACGGCTGTGTACAGCACAACTAGAGATGGACTTATATGCATGTACACATTTGCATTACTTAACTGACATTTCTAGTTGGATCAGGGGTGCCACAATGTTTTTAGGTTGGGGGTGGGGCTAAGGTATAATTTCATTTTGGCGCCCCTAAGTCGTTGAATGTTGCCTCCTCAGGGACAGCTGGACTTACCCGCCACACCATCTATCAACCTGATGATGATCTCTCTCTCTCTCTCTCTATCCAACCAACCAACCAACCAACCAACCAACCAACCAACCAACCACATACCACATATGTATACATTTATGTTAAAAACAGCATAAAGGACAGTATGGGGAGTACAGATAATAGTGTATTAGGCCACAATAAGAGGCCGATTTATTCTTTATTGAATCTTAAAGAATTTATTGCAATTTTGGGGTTGCAGCGAGGAAGGGGGCCAGGAAAGGATGACTGTGGAGCTGAGGAGTAAGAGGGGAGAAACATATGAAATGAGAGGTGTGAAAGAGGATGTTCCCACTGTAACTACCCAAGCACTGTAGGGCTGGAGCCAGAGCCGGATTAAGGGGGGTGCCCAGGGGTACATTATTCTGGGCCCCCCCTGTCTTGGGGGCCCCATTCCTCTTATCCACTTCAGGCAGTTTGCATGCAAGCATGCTTTTTTTAATGAAGTTAGCCACTTTATGAAGGGCCCTCCCACCATATCTTCCGTGGTCTCGAACTATCTGACCATGCACCTACCTCTACCGGGCTGGCTTGCACGGTGTCTGCTGCATAATAGAGTTTTTAGATTTTTTTTTTAAAGGGGGCGTGGCCCCACCTCCGTGATTAGGACATGCCCCCAACTTTGCTAGAATCCATCTGCTCTTCAGTGTCTGGTTCCCACAGTCATTTGTTAGCATTCTGCTGGTACAGAATTAGAGGGGGTAACTACAGTGATAATGGAAGTATGTGTGTGTGTGTGTCGGTGTGTGTGTGTCGGTGTGTGTGCTTTTGTTGTCATGTGGTGCAGTGCACTGTGTGTGTGTGTGTGTCTTTTTGTATGTGGTCCAAATATACATAAGATCTACAACACTAAGTGAATTAAATTCACATCACCAAATTGTATTTGTCTTATCAAAGTAGAAAATAGGCTGTGGCACTCAAGGACGTCAGCTGTATCTATGATGCTTTAATACACTTGCACGTTGAAAAAGCTATATATCTATATATACGTTATTTTAGTCCATGGGGGCCCCTGCTTTTTAGTGCCTCGGGCCGCCCCGGAGCCGTAATCCAATTCTGACAGGAGCTGGGGGTGGGGGGCTCTGGAGGTGGGTAAAGAATGTCTCTGTGGGCAGGTGGAGGAGCGTTATGGGGAGGGAGAAGGTTGAGAAGCCAGAAAGCGGATTATCTACGTCCTGACACTGAACCAGTCGATTTGCCTCACGAATGTTTGCAGCTTGCCCCCTGTTCCGACACCTATGGTTGGATTATAGTAAAATGAAAGATATGTTTTAAAGGAGAAACAATATATGGTTGTTTTCTCTAACGTCCTAGTGGATGCTGGGACTCCGTCAGGACCATGGGGAATAGCGGGCTCCGCAGGAGACAGGGCACATCTAAATAAAGCTTTTAGGATCACATGGTGCGTACTGGCTCCTCCCCCTATGACCCTCCTCCAAGCCTCAGTTAGGTTTTTGTGCCCGTCCGAGAAGGGTGCAATCTAGGTGGCTCTCCTAAAGAGCTGCTTAGAAAAAGTTTTTTTAGGTTTAAATCTCAGTGAATCCTGCTGGCAACAGGATCACTGCATCGAGGGACTTAGGGGAGAGATTTCCAACTCACCTGCGTGCAGGATGGATTGGAGTCTTAGGCTACTGGACACTTAGCTCCAGAGGGAGTCGGAACACAGGTCCTCCTGGGGTTCGTCCCGGAGCCGCGCCGCCGATCCCCCTTACAGACGCTGAAGACGGAGGTCCGGAAAGCAGGCGGCAGAAGACTCCTCAGTCTTCATGAAGGTAGCGCACAGCACTGCAGCTGTGCGCCATTGTTGCTACACGTCTCACTGATTCAGTCACGGAGGGTGCAGGGCGCTGCTGGGGGCGCCCTGGGCAGCAATATTAAATACCTTTAGTGGCAAAATAAATACATCACATATAGCCATTAAGGCTATATGTATGTATTTAACCCAGGCCAGTTTTCTTAAAACCCGGGAGAAAAGCCCGCCGAAAAAGGGGCGGAGCTTATTCTCCTCAGCACTCAGCGCCATTTTCCTGCTCAGCTCCGCTGGTGAGGAAGGCTCCCAGGACTCTCCCCTGCACTGCACTACAGAAACAGGGTAACAAAGAGAAGGGGGGCATAATTTGGCGATATTGATATATTAAAAGCGCTTATATCAAAAACAACACCTTCTAGGGTTGTTTATATACATTTATAGCGTTTTTGGTGTGTGCTGGCAAACTCTCCCTCTGTCTCCCCAAAGGGCTAAGAGGGTCCTGTCTTCGATTAGAGCATTCCCTGTGTGGCTGCTGTGTGTCGGTACGTGTGTGTCGACATGTATGAGGACGATGTTGGTGTGGAGGCAGAGCAATTGCCGGTAATGGTGATGTCACCCCCTAGGGAGTCGACACCGGAATGGATGGCTTTAGTTATGGAATTACGTGATAATGTTAGCACATTACAAAAGTCAGTTGACGAAATGAGACGGCCGGAAAACCAGTTAGTACCGGCTCAGGCGTCTCAGACACCGTCAGGGGCTGTAAAACGTCCCTTACCTCAGTCAGTCGACACGGGTACCGACACAGATGAATCTAGTGTCGACGGTGAAGAAACAAACGTATTTTCCAATAGGGCCACACGTTATATGATCACGGCAATGAAGGAGGCTTTGCAGATCTCTGATACTGCTGGTACCTCAAAAAGGGGTATTATGTGGGGGGTGAAAAAACTACCTGTAGCTTTTCCAGAATCAGAGGAATTGAAGGACGTGTGTGACGAAGCGTGGGTTAACCCAGATAGAAAACTGCTAATTTCCAAGAAGTTATTGGCATTATACCCTTTCCCACCAGAGGTTAGGGCGCGCTGGGAAACACCCCCTAGGGTGGATAAGGCGCTCACACGTTTATCAAAGCAAGTGGCGTTGCCGTCTCCTGATACGGCCGCCCTCAAGGATCCAGCAGATAGGAGGCTGGAAACTACACTGAAGAGTATATACACACATACTGGTGTTATACTGCGACCGGCAATAGCCTCAGCCTGGATGTGCAGTGCTGGGGTAGTGTGGTTGGATTCTCTGACTGAAAATATTGATACCCTGGATAGGGACAGTATTTTATTGACTCTAGAGCAATTAAAGGATGCTTTTCTTTATATGCGAGATGCTCAGAGGGATATTTGTACTCTAGCATCAAGAGTAAGCGCGATGTCCATATCTGCCAGAAGAAGTTTATGGACGCGACAGTGGTCAGGTGATGCGGATTCCAAAAGGCATATGGAAGTATTGCCATATAAAGGAGAGGAATTATTTGGGGTCGGTCTTTCGGACCTGGTGGCCACGGCAACTGCCGGCAAATCCACTTTTTTACCTCAGACCCCCTCCCAACAGAAAAAGACACCGTCTTTTCAGCCGCAGTCCTTTCGCTCTTATAAAAACAAGCGACCAAAAGGACAGTCTTATCTGCCGCGAGGCAGAGGAAAAGGTAAGAGAGGGCAGCAAGCAGCCCATGCCCAGGACCAGAAGCCCGCCCCGGGTTCTACAAAGCCATCAGCATGACGCTGGGGCTTTACAAGCGGACTCAGGAGCGGTGGGGGGTCGACACAAGATTTTCAGCAATCAGTGGGCTCGCTCACAAGTGGACCCGTGGATCCTGCAGATAATATCTCAGGGTTACATGTTGGAGTTCGAAAGGTCTCCCCCTCGCCGGTTCCTAAAGTCTGCTTTACCAACGTCTCCCTCAGAAAGGACGTCGGTTTTGGAAGCCATTCACAAGCTGTATTCTCAGCAGGTGATAGTCAAGGTACCCCTCCTACAACAGGGAAAGGGGTATTATTCCACACTATTTGTGGTACCGAAGCCGGACGGTTCGGTAAGACCTATTCTAAACCTGAAATCCTTGAACCTGTACATACAGAAATTCAAGTTCAAGATGGAGTCACTCAGAGCAGTGATAGCGAATCTGGAAGAAGGGGACTTCATGGTGTCCCTGGACATAAAAGATGCTTATCTGCATGTCCCAATTTACCCCTCACACCAAGGGTATCTCAGGTTCATGATACAAGACTGTCATTATCAGTTTCAAACGCTGCCGTTTGGTTTGTCCACGGCCCCTCGGGTCTTTACCAAGGTAATGACCGAAATGATGGTTCTTCTACGAAGAAAAGGCGTATTAATTATCCCTTACTTGGACGATCTCCTGATAAGGGCAAAGTCCAGAGAACAGCTGGAAGTCGGTGTAGCACTAACCCAGGTAGTGCTTCAGCAACACGGGTGGATTCTGAATCTTCCAAAATCTCAATTGACCCTGACAACTCGTCTGCTGTTCCTGGGAATGATTCTGGACACGGTTCAGAAAAAGGTGTTTCTCCCGGAGGAGAAAGCAAGGGAGTTATCCGAACTTGTCAGGAACCTCCTAAAACCAGGAACTGTGTCAGTACATCAATGCACAAGAGTCCTGGGAAAGATGGTGGCTTCTTACGAAGCGATTCCATTCGGCAGATTCCATGCACGGACATTTCAGTGGGATCTGCTGGACAAATGGTCCGGATCGCATCTGCACATGCATCAGCGGATAACACTGTCACCAAGAACAAGGTTGTCTCTCCTGTGGTGGTTGCAGAGTGCCCATCTGTTAGAGGGCCGCAGATTCGGCATACAGGACTGGGTCCTGGTGACTACGGATGCCAGCCTACGAGGCTGGGGAGCAGTCACACAGGGAAGAAACTTCCAGGGCGTGTGGTCAAACCTGGAGACGTCCCTTCACATAAATATACTGGAGCTAAGAGCGATCTACAATGCTCTAAGCCTGGCAAAATCGCTGCTTCAGGGTCAGCCGGTGTTGATCCAGTCGGACAACATCACGGCAGTCGCCCACGTAAACCGACAAGGCGGCACGAGAAGCAGAAGAGCAATGACAGAAGCTGCAAGGATTCTGCGCTGGGCGGAGTATCATGTCATAGCACTGTCAGCAGTGTTCATCCCGGGAGTGGACAACTGGGAAGCAGACTTCCTCAGCAGACACGACCTTCACCCGGGAGAGTGGAACTTCATCCAGAAGTCTTCCACATGATTGTGAACCGTTGGGAAAAACCAAAGGTGGACATGATGGCGTCTCGCCTCAACAAAAAATTGGACAGATATTGCGCCAGGTCAAGAGACCCTCAGGCAATAGCTGTGGACGCTCTGGTAACACCGTGGGTGTACCAGTCAGTGTATGTGTTCCCTCCTCTGCCTCTCATACCAAAGGTACTGAGAATTATACGGAAAAGAGGAGTAAGAACAATACTGGTGGCTCCGGACTGGCCAAGAAGAACTTGGTATCCGGAACTTCAAGAGATGCTCACGGAGGATCCGTGGCCTCTACCTCTAAGAAGGGATCTGCTTCAGCAGGGACCTTGTATGTTCCAAGACTTACCGCGTCTGCGTTTGACGGCATGGCGGTTGAACGCCGGATTCTAAAAGAAAAGGGCATTCCAGAGGAAGTTATTCCTACCTTGATAAAGGCTAGAAAGGAAGTGACTGTACAACATTATCACCGCATTTGGCGGAAATATGTTGCGTGGTGTGAGGCCAAGAAGGCTCCAACGGAAGAATTTCAATTGGGTCGATTCTTACATTTCCTGCAAGCAGGATTGTCTATGGGCCTAAAATTGGGGTCCATTAAAGTTCAAATTTCGGCCTTATCAATCTTCTTCCAGAAGGAATTGGCATCAGTGCCTGAAGTACAAACTTTTGTCAAAGGTGTACTACATATACAACCCCCAATAGTGCCTCCAGTGGCACCGTGGGATTTGAACGTAGTTTTGAATTTTCTCAAATCTCATTGGTTTGAGCCTCTAAAATCGGTAGATTTAAAATACCTTACATGGAAGGTAACCATGCTATTGGCCCTGGCTTCAGCCAGGAGAGTTTCAGAGTTGGCGGCTTTATCATACAAAAGCCCATATCTGATTTTCCATTCGGACAGGGCAGAACTGCGGACACGTCCTCATTTTCTCCCTAAGGTGGTTTCGGCTTTTCACTTGAACCAGCCTATTGTGGTGCCTGCGGCTACTAGCGACTTGGAGGACTCCAAGTTACTGGACGTTGTCAGAGCATTAAAAATATATATTTCAAGGACAGCTGGAGTCAGAAAATCTGACTCGTTGTTTATATTGTATGCACCCAACAAGATGGGTGCTCCTGCGTCTAAACAGACGTTTGCACGTTGGATCTGTAGCACAATCCAACTTGCACATTCTGTGGCAGGCCTGCCACAGCCTAAATCTGTAAAGGCCCACTCCACAAGGAAAGTGGGCTCATCTTGGGCGGCTGCCCGAGGGGTCTCGGCATTACAACTTTGCCGAGCAGCTACGTGGTCAGGGGAGAACACGTTTGTAAAATTTTACAAATTTGATACTCTGGCTAAGGAGGACCTGGAGTTCTCTCATTCGGTGCTGCAGAGTCATCCGCACTCTCCCGCCCGTTTGGGAGCTTTGGTATAATCCCCATGGTCCTGACGGAGTCCCAGCATCCACTAGGACGTTAGAGAAAATAAGAATTTACTTACCGATAATTCTATTTCTCATAGTCCGTAGTGGATGCTGGGCGCCCATCCCAAGTGCGGATTGTCTGCAATACTTGTACATAGTTATTGTTACAAAGATCGGGTTATTACTATTGTTGTGAGCCATCTTTTCAGAGGCTACTTCGTTTTTTGTTATCATACTGTTAACTGGGTTCAGATCACAAGTTGTACGGTGTGATTGGTGTGGCTGGTATGAGTCTTACCCGGGATTCAAGATCCTTCCTTATTGTGTACGCTCGTCCGGGCACAGTACCTAACTGAGGCTTGGAGGAGGGTCATAGGGGGAGGAGCCAGTACGCACCATGTGATCCTAAAAGCTTTATTTAGATGTGCCCTGTCTCCTGCGGAGCCCGCTATTCCCCATGGTCCTGACGGAGTCCCAGCATCCACTACGGACTATGAGAAATAGAATTATCGGTAAGTAAATTCTTATTTTTAAATGAATGCAATTTGTATCTTGTAGTTTTGTTTATGGTTACGTGTTCATTATTCCATTTTCCTATAAGTAACTTTACCTGTGTACATTCTGAACATAGGGCCCGATTCAGACCTGATCGCTGCTGTGTGTTTTCACACAGCGGGCAGTTATCGATTGACTGCGTATACGTATGCACCGTAATGCGCACCGGCATCTGCAAACAACAACAGGCATCGCCAAACAGCGACAAGCTAGTGCGAAAACTTAGATCGTACAGCCATTTGCAAGCTGATTGACAGGAAGAGGCCGTTTGTGGGTGGTAACTGGACATTTTCTTGGAGTGTCAGGGAGAAACGCAGGCGTTCCCAAGCGTTTTCAGGGAGGGTGTGTGACGTCAGCTCTGGCCCCGATCAGCCTGTTCTCATCTCACTGTAGGAGTAAGTCCTGGGCTGCGAACAGACTTCACACAGTGGAAAAACCATTCGATGGTGAATGAGTTGCTAACAGATTTGCGGCTGTCCACTGACTGAGGGACATTTTCATCCGTCGTACACATGCGAACGCACACTTGCACGGGGCGAATTTACCCTCCCCTTGGGCGGCGACTATCAGATCGCAGGACAGCAAAATTAGCAGCACAGCGATCAGGTCTGAATCACCCCCTTAATAGCATCCATCTCTTAAGGGGGAGATGCAATATGCCTTGGAGAAAAATAAAGTGAAGTATACAAACTCATCCACTGCTAATTAAGGGCGGAACAACTAACGGGGCAGCAGGTGCACTGTATTGATTCTTCTGGGAAATAATCAGCTCACCACAACCACAAACTTAGGGACTATGGGCTCTATTAATAAAGAAAACCAAAACAGAATTGCTATTTATCACTATACATCGCATCTCTTCGATGCGATGTATAGCTGTAATAAGTAGCAATTCATGTATACTCACCCTTCTGACGATACGCTGCGGTGTCTTGGGCTCTTGCGGTGAGGTCATCTCCAGCGGTCCCTCCCTGCGATGCGCAGAGTCCAGTGGTGGGTCCCTTTGCGCATGCGCATCCTGTTGACCTCCCGGCAGGCTGCAGTGGTTGCTGGGAGGTCGGGGGCGGAGCCAGCGCCAGGTGCTGAGCATTGAGCTTCCCTGCCGTCTCCGCACCACAGTTCAGGTTACGCGGTTACACAGTTCAGGTTCAGTGGAGATGGCGAACCTGAACTCCATGGAGAAGCGGAAAGCAGAGCTTTCCGGAATCGCACTCACCATACAAAGATATGGTGATGCGATTCAGGCACAGAGCGGGGGTACCGAGACTTCTCCACGGTAACCCGCTCTGTGAATTGCAGTAGGCAGAGAAAAGCCCTGTTTAACGCAAAACATGGCTTTTCACTGCTACATGATTAGACCTCTATGGGGCAGATGTATTAAGCCTGAAGAAGTGATAAAGCAGTGATAAGTGCACCAGCCCGTCAGCTCCTAACTGTCATTTTTTAAACCTGTAATGATTGGCTGGTGCGCTATCACCTTCCACTTATCACTGCGTTATCACTTCTCTAAGCTTAATACATCTGCCCCTATGAGCCTAATTCAGACCTGATTGCAGCAGCAAATGTGTTCTCTAAGGGAGGGAGGGGGGGGGGGGTATATATAAAATGTGCAGAGAGAGTTAGATTTGTGTTGGTTATATTGTGTCTGTGCAGGGTAAATACTGGCTGCTTTATTTTTACACTGCAATTTAGATTTCAGTTTAAACACACCCCACCCAAATCTAACTCTCTCTGCACATGTTATTTTTGCCCCACCTGCAGTGCACAATTTTTCTGCTGTGATCAGGTCTGCATTAGGCCTTATAGTGGAAACCCACACCACTGTCTCTGATAATAGTTCTACTGCACTGTCAGTTTGAGAAGAAACTAGTGTATAATTTGTAATCACATGATCCAACTGAATATACATTTGTAACACTTTCTTGTCAATATTGTAACCTATAGGTGATTATACTGTAAGAAAAGATATTATACTCATAAGACTGGATATTGAGAAATAGAATATCTTGCAATACCAAAAACTATACTAATTACCAAACAGAATAAGAACATTGTGATTTTAAAATATTCTCTATTTACACTAAAATATTTTTTTTTCTTTTCATCACGTTATTCTATTTCTGTAACCTGCTTATACTTCGCTTTGTATAACTCTAATATAGGGTAATATATGAAACACCATGTGGAATAGATATTAAAATAAGCATGTTTCATATGGATATTGATACCTTCTAAATCATTTTAATCTAGAACAAATAAAATTAAATTTGAAATAAAGAAAAGTGCAGTGTTACTTTGTGGAAGATAATGAGTGCACCCCTATCCAAACTGATTCCTTTTCTTTTTTCCTTTGGTCATTATATACATGTGTTGTGTGGACGGAGGACTATTCTTTAAATGTGTGTAATTAATCTTGGGGCTAGTTGCATGGAGGTAGGCTTTGCATCCTCACTTGGTGCCCAGCTGTCCAGGAGGTGAATAGTACCTATAACAAGCAGGGTTCTAACATCCCAGGATCCAGACAAGTAGCAACTGCCCTTATAATAATATCAGCAGCAGGTGGTGAAATCTGGATAGAGACAGTCTGACAACTGTACTCATTCTGTTGGGCAGTACTCATTTTTAGGGATAGTTCAACGCAATGAGAACTTTGTACTTACTGTCCCTGGTATACCAGTTTTCACGCTGCAGGGCTCATGAAGAGTGGAACTATAGGGGGTCATTCTGACCCAATCGCGCGCTGCAGTTTATCGCAGTGATAGGGTCAGAACTGCGCATGCACCGGCGCCATCAGGCCGCTACGATCGCCTCTGCCTGATTGACTGGTGGGGCCTGATCGAGCAGGGGGCGGGCAGCAGCGGCTGTGCGATGCCTTTGCACTTCTTGGGGAGGGGGGCGGCACTGACATGCGGGGCGGGATAGCCCTGTGCTGGGCGTCCCCCTGCATGTCAGTGTGAATGATTGTAGCTGTGCTAAATTTAGCACAGCTACGATCATCTTGGAATGACCCCTATATACACAGAACAGTGTTGTGTATGACATCACCAATGTAGTGGTGTTTCATCAGGACAGTGGTGTTTTCATAAGGTCATAGTGGTGTTTCATCAGGACAGCTTAAAATCGGGACTGTCCTGGGGAATTCGGAGCAGTTGGGAAGTATTCTTATTGTATTTAGCAAGGCACATGAGTAAAGGCAATACCCTGTGAGTTGCACAGGGTATTGCGGCCCGTTTATCAAACAATATTTGTGTCTATGTGCCCCGAAAACACTGTTTTGGGGGGTTAGCTGCAAATATTAAGCATCCCTGGAATGTATGAAGGAGGGATTGCAACGAGTATCTCCGATACTTGCTGTGATCCCTCCATTGCCGCCCACAGCTGCATCCCCATAGGTTTCTATGGGAAATGCAATCATACCCTCCCAACATTTTACACATGAAAACCGGTACAAATTAAGAAAGGGGGCGTGGTCATGGGTAAAAGGAGTGTGGCAACGCCCCATTTCCTATACTTTCAATGTTAATTTGTAGAGTCAAAAATCGGTACAAGGCCCTTTTTGGTAGGTACAGACCATAAAAACAAGGTACTGTACCTGCCAAAAAGGCATGGACAAAAAGTCTATGTGGACAAAGGCTTGACATATGAAGGTCAACACTGGAAACGATTGACAGGTTCAAAAGGTCAACAAATTCATATGGTCAACATGAAAGTGGTCGACACACATATGGTCGACACCTGTTTTGTGGGTTTTTGCATGTTTTTGGACGTGTTCCTTCCTTGAGTATCCATGTCACAAATCATAACCTTTAGTAACCTTGTGGCGAGGAAAGTGAAACACCGTGCCTGAAATGATGGGACGCTTTCCTACAAATAGTGGTCCCAGATGAACAAATTATCCTCACTAACCCAAAAAATGTTGACTATTTTTGTGTTGATCATTGTCATGTCGATTTTTTGACCCTGTCAATCTTTTCCAGTGTCAACCTTTTGTCCATGTTGATCTCATGTCTGTCAACCATTATGGTGTCGACCTAATGACTGTAGACCCTCTATAGAACTTCTATACCACACCTGTTTTCTCCATGAGTAACATTTTAAATGGCTAACTTGGCAACTCATTATACATTTTATATATATATATATATATATACATATATGCTGTATATATATTATATACATATATATGTGTCTAAAAATGTGCTCTCCCAAAGTGACTTGCACTGTGGGAGAGCACACAGGAGCACACTGGAATCTGTGGTCCTTTTGGGGATATATACGAATCATTTTTTGAGCTTCTCCCTGAGTGGGGCTATTTTTCAGATTTTAATAAATTGACCCTCACGAATTAAGACAGAAGTCTTTCAAACTTTTAAAATTGTCATACAAACCTGTACTGGTAAATGGTCTAAGGACCTGAAGATTTATGTGATTGTCATTTTGGAGTATATAACTGTATTGATCACCCCTCTGAAGAAGTCCGTTAAGGACGAAACGCGTCATGGTGGAAGAGAGAATATATACCCTTCACTTTATCATCTGACACTCATCAATATTATGTGTTTGTGAAAGGGTCATCTCTTTTAGCAATATGTGCTTTTAATAAATTGTTATTATTTATTCATTGATGTGGTCAATTGTTTGGCTGGTTAAGCAAAGAAGTGATTATTAGCGCCATCTGATACATTGTTTTGGAGGTAGTTTGGTCGGGTCCTGGCTAACAGCAGGACCGTTTCAGAAGGCAGCAATTTTACAGCGCAGGATAAGGGTGTTCCTGGTTTTCATATATATATATATATATATATATATATATATATATTATATATATATGTAGAAATAGAATCTGAGTGCGCTATGTATGGTGGTACTGTTGATCACATCAAACCCAATTATTATAACCACAATTAGAAAACTCAGTGATGATAGGTTCAGTGATGATTATTGGCTTTTGTTCATAACAAAAGCCAATGATCATCACTGAACCTATCATCACTGAGTTTAGTTCAGATGTATGTCATAGTGTGAATTTTACCAGCTAATATTTGTGATTTTTTTTTATACGCTGTTAAGCATGTTTTATGTAATAAACTCTAAAGATTGAGTCTTTTAATTGTGGTTATAATAATTGGGTTTGATGTGTTCAACAGTACACCATACATAGCGCACTCAGATTTTATTTCTACATTTCTATTTTCAAACCTTGTCTAACAGAAGGTTTTTCTGAGTTGCAGCTCAGCTTACTTTTGTCACAGCGCAATAGGGTACCCTTTGTTTATTTATATATATATATATATATATATATATATATATACAATTATAGCTTTGCAATGAATTTAGCTACAAGTTATGTGATAAATGCTACACCAGCTCACAGTACCCATATTCTAATCACTGTATTATTTCTTTGTTTTAGGACTTATCACAATCAAAGAAGCTCATGAAATAGAGGCAAGACTTAATGAAGTGGAAAAACTCCTGAAGACTGTCATAAACATGCCTTGTAAAGTATGTACGCCCAATATAGCAGCTATGCAATACAAACCATTCATACAAATATTAAGGGGCTCATTTATCGACTTAATCCCTGCAAATATTTAGTATCACCTTAATGTATAACTAAGGGCCAACAGGAGATATCACTGATATCTGCTGCGATCCGTCCATTCCCACCAGCAGCCACAACTCTCATAGGTTTCTATGGGGGACGCAATGCTGCATGATTTACCAGCTTCTGGAATGGCGATAGCCCTATGTAACCTATTAGCTGGGAGAGGGTATAATTGCATATTGCAGGATGATTCTGGGTGCTAATATTGCGCCCATTTTGCATTGCAAATACGATTATAATAAATGGGCCTCTCTATAAGCAATAACATAAATATTTTTTTAATGTGTGATTATAATTATATTTCAATCCTTTTTATTTGCTAAAATGTAATTAACACTAAAATTGTATTTGTTTTATTTAAAGAAAAGTTATATATACATTGTTCAGTCTTACCCAGACTTTCCACTACAGCTCTCTTAAAAATTAGTTTAATTAGCTATGTTTTCCATCAGACATCTAGGGGTGAATTTACTAAAGCTTCTAAAACAGAGAATTACTGGTGTTGCCCATAGCAACCAATCAGATGCTGTCTATCATTTTCTAAAAGGCAATAGAGAAAAGATAGACAGCATCTGATTGGTTGCTAAGGGTAACATCACCAATTCTATGTTTTAGAAGCTTTAGTAAATGTACCCCCTATTCTAGTAGTACTGTATTAGGACAAAACAGTTAAAATGACAAAGCATTTCATGTCAGTTATGCATTAGTTGAGTTTAATGACAGTGCACCAGTGTGTAAGAATTTACAGATCCACAATCTGAATAGAGTATTTCTGTGACTTTGTAGACTAGCATGATCTGGCTTCTGATCTTAGGGTGGGTACACACTAGGCGATGTACTCTATGAGCGACTTCGCCTAGTGTGTTCCCTTCCCTGCTGGGGTGGTCGTCGCCTGTGCGTAAACACTGAGCGATATGCAAACGATATCGCTCAGTGACGTCACACCGTGGCCGACCCGTGCATACAGTTTTTGGATGATAGTCCAAATTGAGCTGCATGCATGGCCGACAGCGAGGGTCGTTAACGACCAGCGGGGCCGCACATCGCTCTTCGTTGGGCAGCGTACACATTAGTCGATATAGCAAACAACGTCGCTCAGGAAGGGCAAAATGAGTGACGTCGTTTTCTTTATTGCCAAGTGTGTACCCACCTTTAGGGTGGTGCAAGATTGTGAAGAATAATCCTCTTAAAAAACAGTTGAAAATGCCCACTCTCTTTAAAGGAAACACACACTTCACTACGGGTTCGGGTTACGTGGCCGGCGCACGGGATCCCGGCAATCAGCATACCGATGCTGGGATCTCAGCAGCAGAACGCCGGAAGGTGGGGGGGGGGGGGGGTGAGTGCAGCAAAGCTTGCCACAGGTTCTATTCCCACTCTATGGGTGTTCTGGGAATAGCCCCTGTTAGCTAGTATTGTGGCTGGTGGCATTGTCAGTCTTTGGGATCCTGGCGTCGGTATGCTGACAGCCGGGATCCCGTGCGCCGGCCACGTACCGCAGTTTTTCGTAAAGTGGTAATTGTCCCCAGACCCTTGTCCCTCGGCAGCATCTTATTGTCAGGATGCCCGACTGCTGAAAGTCACAGCTGCAGCCGCGGCACCCTAAACACAGCCCTCCCCAGCATGATACTGCCGGGGGTGCCAAAGTAAAGTGTGCCGCTGTGGCACCCCAGCAACACCCCCCCCACTCCCGAGGCATCGCATTGCGAGCTGCTGACACAAACTAGGCAGCTGCGGCCCCCCCATCTCTCCTCCTCCCGCGGCATGTGTGTGAGGGCCTGGGCTGCCCGGCTGCAGCCGCGGCTCCCGACACCCCCCACCTGCGGCATGGTGTGCGGCTGGACGGCTGAACTCTGCAACTGCGCCCCACCACCACCACCAGCGCATTTTGTGTGGCTGGCTGGACTTTTTTTTGAAACGGCTACGTGTGACTAGAGATGAGCGCCTGAAATTTTTCGGGTTTTGTGTTTTGGTTTTGGGTTCGGTTCCGCGGCCGTGTTTTGGGTTCGAACGCGTTTTGGCAAAACCTCACCGAATTATTTTTGTCGGATTCGGGTGTGTTTTGGATTCGGGTGTTTTTTTCCAAAAACACTAAAAAACAGCTTAAATCATAGAATTTGGGGGTCATTTTGATCCCAAAGTATTATTAACCTCAAAAACCATAATTTACACTCATTTTCAGTCTATTCTGAATACCTCACACCTCACAATATTATTTTTAGTCCTAAAATTTGCACCGAGGTCGCTGTGTGAGTAAGATAAGCGACCCTAGTGGCCGACACAAACACCGGGCCCATCTAGGAGTGGCACTGCAGTGTCACGCAGGATGTCCCTTCCAAAAAACCCTCCCCAAACAGCACATGACGCAAAGAAAAAAAGAGGCGCAATGAGGTAGCTGTGTGAGTAAGATTAGCGACCCTAGTGGCCGACACAAACACCGGGCCCATCTAGGAGTGGCACTGCAGTGTCACGCAGGATGGCCCTTCCAAAAAACCCTCCCCAAACAGCACATGACGCAAAGAAAAAAAGAGGCGCAATGAGGTAGCTGTGTGAGTAAGATTAGCGACCCTAGTGGCCGACACAAACACCGGGCCCATCTAGGAGTGGCACTGCAGTGTCACGCAGGATGGCCCTTCCAAAAAACCCTCCCCAAACAGCACATGACGCAAAGAAAAAAAGAGGCGCAATGAGGTAGCTGACTGTGTGAGTAAGATTAGCGACCCTAGTGGCCGACACAAACACCGGGCCCATCTAGGAGTGGCACTGCAGTGTCACGCAGGATGTCCCTTCCAAAAAACCCTCCCCAAACAGCACATGACGCAAAGAAAAAAAGAGGCGCAATGAGGTAGCTGTGTGAGTAAGATTAGCGACCCTAGTGGCCGACACAAACACCGGGCCCATCTAGGAGTGGCACTGCAGTGTCACGCAGGATGTCCCTTCCAAAAAACCCTCCCCAATCAGCACATGATGCAAAGAAAAAGAAAAGAAAAAAGAGGTGCAAGATGGAATTATCCTTGGGCCCTCCCACCCACCCTTATGTTGTATAAACAAAACAGGACATGCACACTTTAACCAACCCATCATTTCAGTGACAGGGTCTGCCACACGACTGTGACTGATATGACGGGTTGGTTTGGACCCCCCCCAAAAAAGAAGCAATTAATCTCTCCTTGCACAAACTGGCTCTACAGAGGCAAGATGTCCACCTCATCTTCACCCTCCGATATATCACCGTGTACATCCCCCTCCTCACAGATTATCAATTCGTCCCCACTGGAATCCACCATCTCAGCTCCCTGTGTACTTTGTGGAGGCAATTGCTGCTGGTCAATGTCTCCGCGGAGGAATTGATTATAATTCATTTTAATGAACATCATCTTCTCCACATTTTCTGGATGTAACCTCGTACGCCGATTGCTGACAAGGTGAGCGGCGGCACTAAACACTCTTTCGGAGTACACACTTGTGGGAGGGCAACTTAGGTAGAATAAAGCCAGTTTGTGCAAGGGCCTCCAAATTGCCTCTTTTTCCTGCCAGTATAAGTACGGACTGTGTGACGTGCCTACTTGGATGCGGTCACTCATATAATCCTCCACCATTCTATCAATGTTGAGAGAATCATATGCAGTGACAGTAGACGACATGTCCGTAATCGTTGGCAGGTCCTTCAGTCCGGACCAGATGTCAGCATCAGCAGTCGCTCCAGACTGCCCTGCATCACCGCCAGCGGGTGGGCTCGGAATTCTGAGCCTTTTCCTCGCACCCCCAGTTGCGGGAGAATGTGAAGGAGGAGATGTTGACAGGTCGCGTTCCGCTTGACTTGACAATTTTGTCACCAGCAGGTCTTTCAACCCCAGCAGACCTGTGTCTGCCGGAAAGAGAGATCCAAGGTAGGCTTTAAATCTAGGATCGAGCACGGTGGCCAAAATGTAGTGCTCTGATTTCAACAGATTGACCACCCGTGAATCCTTGTTAAGCGAATTAAGGGCTGCATCCACAAGTCCCACATGCCTAGCGGAATCGCTCCGTGTTAGCTCCTTCTTCAATGCCTCCAGCTTCTTCTGCAAAAGCCTGATGAGGGGAATGACCTGACTCAGGCTGGCAGTGTCTGAACTGACTTCACGTGTGGCAAGTTCAAAGGGCATCAGAACCTTGCACAACGTTGAAATCATTCTCCACTGCACTTGAGACAGGTGCATTCCATCTCCTATATCGTGCTCAATTGTATAGGCTTGAATGGCCTTTTGCTGCTCCTCCAACCTCTGAAGCATATAGAGGGTTGAATTCCACCTCGTTACCACTTCTTGCTTCAGATGATGGCAGGGCAGGTTCAGTAGTTTTTGGTGGTGCTCCAGTCTTCTGTACGTGGTGCCTGTACGCCGAAAGTGTCCCGCAATTTTTCTGGCCACCGACAGCATCTCTTGCACGCCCCTGTCGTTTTTTAAAAAATTCTGCACCACCAAATTCAAGGTATGTGCAAAACATGGGACGTGCTGGAATTTGCCCATATTTAATGCACACACAATATTGCTGGCGTTGTCCGATGCCACAAATCCACAGGAGAGTCCAATTGGGGTAAGCCGATGATCTTCCTCAGTTGCCGTAAGAGGTTTTCAGCTGTGTGCGTATTCTGGAAAGCGGTGATACAAAGCGTAGCCTGCCTAGGAAAGAGTTGGCGTTTGCGAGATGCTGCTACTGGTGCCGCCGCTGCTGTTCTTGCGGCGGGAGTCCATACATCTACCCAGTGGGCTGTCACAGTCATATAGTCCTGACCCTGCCCTGCTCCACTTGTCCACATGTCCGTGGTTAAGTGGACATTGGGTACAACTGCATTTTTTAGGACACTGGTGAGTCTTTTTCTGACGTCCGTGTACATTCTCGGTATCGCCTGCCTAGAGAAGTGGAACCTAGATGGTATTTGGTAACGGGGGCACACTGCCTCAATAAATTGTCTAGTTCCCTGTGAACTAACGGCGGATACCGGACGCACGTCTAACACCAACATAGTTGTCAAGGACTCAGTTATCCGCTTTGCAGTAGGATGACTGCTGTGATATTTCATCTTCCTCGCAAAGGACTGTTGAACAGTCAATTGCTTACTGGAAGTAGTACAAGTGGGCTTACGACTTCCCCTCTGGGATGACCATCGACTCCCAGCGGCAACAACAGCAGCGCCAGCAGCAGTAGGCGTTACACGCAAGGATGCATCGGAGGAATCCCAGGCAGGAGAGGACTCGTCAGACTTGCCAGTGACATGGCCTGCAGGACTATTGGCATTCCTGGGGAAGGAGGAAATTGACACTGAGGGAGTTGGTGGGGTGGTTTGCGTGAGCTTGGTTACAAGAGGAAGGGATTTACTGGTCAGTGGACTGCTTCCGCTGTCACCCAAAGTTTTTGAACTTGTCACTGACTTATTATGAATGCGCTGCAGGTGACGTATAAGGGAGGATGTTCCGAGGTGGTTAACGTCCTTACCCCTACTTATTACAGCTTGACAAAGGGAACACACGGCTTGACACCTGTTGTCCGCATTTCTGGTGAAATACCTCCACACCGAAGAGCTGATTTTTTTGGTATTTTCACCTGGCATGTCAACGGCCATATTCCTCCCACGGACAACAGGTGTCTCCCCGGGTGCCTGACTTAAACAAACCACCTCACCATCAGAATCCTTCTGGTCAATTTCCTCCCCAGCGCCAGCAACACCCATATCCTCCTCATCCTGGTGTACTTCAACACTGACATCTTCAATCTGACTATCAGGAACTGGACTGCGGGTGCTCCTTCCAGCACTTGCAGGGGGCATGCAAATAGTGGAAGGCGCATGCTCTTCACGTCCAGTGTTGGGAAGGTCAGGCATCGCAACCGACACAATTGGACTCTCCTTGTGGATTTGGGATTTCAAAGAACGCACAGTTCTTTGCGGTGCTTTTGCCAGCTTGAGTCTTTTCAGTTTTCTAGCGAGAGGCTGAGTGCTTCCATCCTCATGTGAAGCTGAACCACTAGCCATGAACATAGGCCAGGGCCTCAGCCGTTCCTTGCCACTCCGTGTGGTAAATGGCATATTGGCAAGTTTACGCTTCTCCTCCGACAATTTTATTTTAGGTTTTGGAGTCCTTTTTTTTCTGATATTTGGTGTTTTGGATTTGACATGCTCTGTACTATGACATTGGGCATCGGCCTTGGCAGACGACGTTGCTGGCATTTCATCGTCTCGGCCATGACTAGTGGCAGCAGCTTCAGCACGAGGTGGAAGTGGATCTTGATCTTTCCCTAATTTTGGAACCTCAACTTTTTTGTTCTCCATATTTTATAGGCAGAACTAAAAGGCACCTCAGGTAAACAATGGAGATGGATGGATTGGATACTAGTATACAATTATTGACGGACTGCCACGGTTAGGTGGTATAAAAAAACCACGGTTAGGTGGTATATATTGTAATGCAATTATGGATGGACGGACTGCCTGCCGAGTTCCGACACAGAGGTAGCCACAGCCGTGAACTACCGCACTGTACACTGGTTGATAAAGAGATAGTAGTATACTCGTAACAACTAGTATGACTGACTATGACGGTATAAAGAATGAAAAAAAAAACCACGGTTAGGTGGTATATATTATAATACAATTATGGATGGACGGACTGCCTGCCGACTGCCGACACAGAGGTAGCCACAGCCGTGAACTACCGCACTGTACACTGGTTGATAAAGAGATAGTAGTATACTCGTAACAACTAGTATGACACTATGACGGTATAAAGAATGAAAAAAAAACCACGGTTAGGTGGTATATATTATAATACAATTATGGATGGACGGACTGCCTGCCGACTGCCGACACAGAGGTAGCCACAGCCGTGAACTACCGCACTGTACACTGGTTGATAAAGAGATAGTAGTATACTCGTAACAACTAGTATGACACTATGACGGTATAAAGAATGAAAAAAAAACCACGGTTAGGTGGTATATATTATAATACAATTATGGATGGACGGACTGCCTGCCGAGTGCCGACACAGAGGTAGCCACAGCCGTGAACTACCGCACTGTACACTGGTTGATAAAGAGATAGTAGTATACTCGTAACAACTAGTATGACTGACTATGACGGTATAAAGAATGAAAAAAAACCCACGGTTAGGTGGTATATATTATAATACAATTATGGATGGACGGACTGCCTGCCGACTGCCGACACAGAGGTAGCCACAGCCGTGAACTACCGCACTGTACACTGGTTGATAAAGAGATAGTAGTATACTCGTAACAACTAGTATGACACTATGACGGTATAAAGAATGAAAAAAAAACCACGGTTAGGTGGTATATATTATAATACAATTATGGATGGACGGACTGCCTGCCGACTGCCGACACAGAGGTAGCCACAGCCGTGAACTACCGCACTGTACACTGGTTGATAAAGAGATAGTAGTATACTCGTAACAACTAGTATGACACTATGACGGTATAAAGAATGAAAAAAAAACCACGGTTAGGTGGTATATATTATAATAATACAATTATGGATGGACGGACTGCCTGCCGACTGCCGACACAGAGGTAGCCACAGCCGTGAACTACCGCACTGTACACTGGTTGATAAAGAGATAGTAGTATACTCGTAACAACTAGTATGACTATGACGACGGTATAAAGAAAGAAAAAAAAATACCACGGTTAGGTGGTATATATTATAATACAATTATGGATGGACGGACTGCCTGCCGACTGCCGACACAGAGGTAGCCACAGCCGTGAACTACCGCACTGTACACTGGTTGATAAAGAGATAGTAGTATACTCGTAACAACTAGTATGACACTATGACGGTATAAAGAATGAAAAAAAAACCACGGTTAGGTGGTATATATTATAATACAATTATGGATGGACGGACTGCCTGCCGAGTGCCGACACAGAGGTAGCCACAGCCGTGAACTACCGCACTGTACACTGGTTGATAAAGAGATAGTAGTATACTCGTAACAACTAGTATGACTGACTATGACGGTATAAAGAATGAAAAAAAAACCACGGTTAGGTGGTATATATTATAATACAATTATGGATGGACGGACTGCCTGCCGACTGCCGACACAGAGGTAGCCACAGCCGTGAACTACCGCACTGTACACTGGTTGATAAAGAGATAGTAGTATACTCGTAACAACTAGTATGACACTATGACGGTATAAAGAATGAAAAAAAAACCACGGTTAGGTGGTATATATTATAATACAATTATGGATGGACGGACTGCCTGCCGACTGCCGACACAGAGGTAGCCACAGCCGTGAACTACCGCACTGTACACTGGTTGATAAAGAGATAGTAGTATACTCGTAACAACTAGTATGACACTATGACGGTATAAAGAATGAAAAAAAAACCACGGTTAGGTGGTATATATTATAATAATACAATTATGGATGGACGGACTGCCTGCCGACTGCCGACACAGAGGTAGCCACAGCCGTGAACTACCGCACTGTACACTGGTTGATAAAGAGATAGTAGTATACTCGTAACAACTAGTATGACTATGACGACGGTATAAAGAAAGAAAAAAAAATACCACGGTTAGGTGGTATATAATTATACAATTATGGATGGACGGACTGCCTGCCGAGTGCCGACTGCCGACACAGAGGTAGCCACAGCCGTGAACTACCGCACTGTACTGTGTCTGCTGCTAATATAGACTGGTTGATAAAGAGATAGTATACAACAATATACTACTATACTGGTGGTCAGGCACTGGTCACCACTAGTCACACTGGCAGTGGCACTCCTGCAGCAAAAGTGTGCACTGTTTAATTTTAAATTAATATAATATTATATACTCCTGGCTCCTGCTATAACAACCTGCAGTGCTCCCCAGTCTCCCCCACAATTATTATAAGCTTTTATACATTGATGTGCAGCACACTGGGCTGAGCTGAGTGCACACAGACTGAGTCACACTGTGTGACTGCTGTGTATCGTTTTTTTCAGGCAGAGAACGGATATAGCAGAGAACGGATATATTAAATAAAAGTTAACTTAACAACAACTGCACTGGTCACTGTGGTAAACTCTGTCTGCACAATCTCTCTCTCTCTCTCTCTCTTCTAATCTATTCTAATGGAGAGGACGCCAGCCACGTCCTCTCCCTATCAATCTCAATGCACGTGTGAAAATGGCGGCGACGCGCGGCTCCTTATATAGAATCCGAGTCTCGCGAGAATCCGACAGCGTCATGATGACGTTCGGGCGCGCTCGGGTTAACCGAGCAAGGCGGGAAGATCCGAGTCGCTCGGACCCGTGAAAAAAAAAGTGAAGTTCGTGCGGGTTCGGATTCAAAGAAACCGAACCCGCTCATCTCTACGTGTGACGTCACGCAGCCACCCCATAAACAGTCCGAACATGTTTGACTTTATGTGGGACAATACTGTTCCTTAATTTAAAACTTAGATGTGGCTCAGGCGTTGCCTATAGAGAAACTGCGAGAGAGATGTATATATTTTTTAACATTTGTAAAAAACGTTTTTCAATCATTGGAACATCGCAACCGACACCACAGTAACACTGGGACTATGGGACTGGGACTGCGTTTCTGACTGGTCAGATTGTTTGCGACCAGGTCAGATAATCACAGCCTGGTGTGGTCACATGCCAAACAAGTGGTTAAGTAAATCTTGCATTTAATTCACATCTGTATCTTTATATCCATTTGACATCTCTCATCAGTTTTCTATTAAAGTCTAAGGGGTCTATCTAATTTTCAAAAATATGGCATTTCTCCAGCATTTCAGCTGGAGAAAACTGTACTTGTGTTTTCTCTCTATTTAGATACAGTATATGAAACATGCCTTTTCATTTCTCATGTCACATTCCTGCAGAGCACTTTGGATATAATGGGGACTATGAAGTAATGGTATTTAAATACCTGTACATAAGAGAGTGAAGTTTCTCTCATCATTTTTGAGAAACATAATGGATGGATGGCATTAGTGTCTAATTACCTATAGAAATGGAAAAAATGAGGGAAGAGGCGTCCTCCTTCTTCTGTCTCTGCTACCCAGTTTGCTTCCATCACCGCTGCTTACCTCGCAGCTCCTGCTTCCCTGCCAGCTCCCTCTTCTGCCTGCACCCCCTGGCTGCTTCTCCGATCAGCGTTGGGCTGACATTACCAACGCTGATTGCCACATGTGCAAACCATCTTTTGCAAGGGCTTTCCCGACACTTAAATATGGAAAAAAAAATAAAAAGGGGTTTACACATGGGACCCCTTTCAGTGCGTGGTCTGGGTTTTGCGTTTTATTATTTCGCCAAGTACGTGGATTACAAGGAGAAGACGACAGATCTACACAGGATTTTGGTGAGTATAATTTTATTTTCAGGTACCCCATGGATTCTACGTGGAGAAGGGGGCCGAGTCGGCGTGTGAACATAGGTAAGTATGTGTGTGTCGGCGTTCATGTATGTAATAAAGTTTTACTTTCACGGTGTGCGTGTACTGTTTTTATTTGGGTATTTTTTTTGCAGTAGAACTACAGGTACCAGCGGGCCCGTTTCCCCCCCGCATGCTGGTACTTGTGGTTCTCCAAGTACCAGCTTGCGGGGAAGGCTTGCTGTGACTTGTAGTTCTGCTACAAAAAACAATATTCTTTATTTTTGTCACATGGCTATCAGCCTCCCATCCGCAGCCCTTGGATGGGGGGGACAGCCTCGGACTTCACCCCTGGCCCTTGGGTGGCTGGAGGGGGGGGACCCCTTGATTTAAGGGGTCCCCACTCCTCCAGGGTACCCCGGCCAGGGGTGACTAGTTAGTGATTTAATGCCAGGGCCGCAGGGACCGATGCATGAGCCCGAACCCTTTGCCACTGGTCCAGCATGTAGAAGACAAGTATTCTACAAAGCTGCAGTTCTTAATCACATGGAAAAGGTGTTCCAGTAATTATATGGTGACCACAAAGAAATAAATCCCAGAGTGATTTTTGAAAGCAGATAAAACGGTTTATAGGGTGTCAGAAACTCAACAAAAGTCCAAAGTCACAGAATATATTTAATAAGAATAGAATACTTTTAAACAAAAAGTTCCCCAGATCACAGGGATAGTGCAAATTAACCAGGAGTACCACAGTAGGAGCAATAATAATCTTTAGCATCATCCGGAATAATCAAATTAAACAACATACAATGGTACAATCAGGTGTTAACTGGAAAAAGGACCTACCTATTGTCTGAAACGCATTGGTGCTGATGCTGCTTACTGTGGATGTGCAATATGGACTTCTAGAAACCATCGGGTTGTGTGGCTGCAACATTTGCATACTATTGCACAGTGTCTGTGTACACATCTGCAGCTGCGGTGACATTCGCGCACATCTCTCAGTAAGGCCCTCTGTGCGCAAAACATTTTGAAAGCTTCACATCTTGGCAAAGTATTGACAACAGATAATTCACCAAGGCTAGTGACTGGCACGCACATTATAATGTAAAATGCTTTCACTAGCATAGGAAACACAATCACTATATTATTATAATGATGACACCTGACAGCAAGCATAGCCAGTTGTATGTAGCAAGGGAAACTATGTTCCTTTTACATTATTTACAGTATAAGTTATAATACCATACATTTGTTCATTAGAATGGATCTCACATTAACCCATAATTTATCCAAAGCATCACCCCTGTATTCTCCGGGATGTAGTAAGCATATCTGATTTGTTCTCAACTCCACAGCTCGACTTATCTTCCTCACCCGCCGCTCCACATCTGCCACTCCCCCTCCAACAAAACTTGCACTAGCTCACATTCCCCTACGGAATCCTCTTCAAACTCCTCACCCTCACGTACAAGGCCCTCTCTAACTTCACTGCTCCCTACATCTCCAACCTCACCTCCCTACATACTACCTCCCACCCACTCTGGTCGGCTAATGACCGTCGCCTCTCCTCTACCTTGGCCACTGCATCCCATGCGCGAATCCAAGGTTTTACCCGTGCTGCCCCCTTCATTGGAATGAGCTCTTTCGCTCTATTCGACTCTCTCCGACTCTCTCCGACCTTGCAAAGCTTCAAACAGGCACTGAAAACCCACAGTGTAACCTGACATGGTTCCAATGCTAAAAGTAATAGACAAATATATAGGCGCCGATGGTGTTCCCAGAGCACTATCTTTAAATGATCTCTTTTATCCTTATCTCTCTGACTGCTGTAGCTTCAAAAGGAGATAACTGGAAAGTCCAATGTTTAGATTAAAACATACACAGACAAATGAAGCACTGCTGTTTTAAAAGAGAATAATTGAAACATTTTTATATTTATTTATTTATACATACAGCGAAACACAAGGCCGGTATTTGAGGAAATCACAAATTTACATACAATTACATGAACAATAAAATGTAAAACTACAGATCCAAAGATAAATAGTCTCAGAGAATAATATATCTCTCACATTTAGGGGGTCATTCCGAGTTGATTGCTCGCTAGCAGTTTTTAGCAGCCGTGCAAACGCATTGTCGCCGCCCACTGGGGAGTGTATTTTCGCTTTGCAGAAGTGCGAACGCTTGTGCAGCAGAGCGCCTGCAAAATCTTTTTGTGCAAAACAAGACCAGCCCTATAGTTACTCTTCGTGTGTGTTGATTCTAATGATGGAGGGACGGCTTTTGACGTCACACACCCGCCCAGCGAACGCCCAGCCACGCCTGCGTTTTTTCTGCCATGCCTGCGTTTTTCCAAATGAAACGCCCACTTCATGCCAGTCTTCCTGCGTTCAGTCATGCGACAGGAATGTTCATTAGACTCTGTGCAAACCCACGATGCGCATTGTACCTGTACGACGCGCCTGCGCATTGCGGTGCATACGCATGCGCAGGAATGCCGATTTTTAGCCTGATCACTGCGCTGCGAACAACGGCAGCTAGCGACCAACTCGGAATGACCCCCTTAGTCCCTATCACAGAGAACTATACATCTCTACTTTTTAATTCTTAAATTTTTTTATTGGTTATTAGGGATATATGGGTCCTCTTTATTCAATTTTTCGTTATTTATTTATTATACCTGTAGATAACCATAATCTTCAATTATTCTTCAATGACTATTTCACCCTGTATCCCGGGTAACCACAGATAATATTAAAACTTCACAGCACAAAACACTAATAATATTTTCTAGAACTTATAAAAAAGCTTATACAGCTATTCCACAGCACATTTATTTGTACTCCAGTAGGACTTGTTCCTTGTATAGGACTTATATATCTTGTTGACATAAGTGCTGATTCAGAAATGGATGCAACCTGTACGCAGCAGCTGTGTCTGCGCACTGCCCGTAGTGCATGTGCACGACTTTCTCCTTAGGCCACAAGATGATTGACAGCAGTGGTCGTTCAGGGGACAGCAACGTGACATTTTGCGGGCGGAGTAAAATAATGGCGGGGGACTGCCAGACAAGGGGTCAGCCTTAATTCGATGTGTCTGCAATTACATTGCCCTGTGCTGGGAGGCCCCCATAATGTAAGGAGAGGGATGCAGATCTGGCTGCGATTTGTGTCCATCTCTGAATAACCCCCATAGTAAACATTGACAACATACATCACTGGTCTCCGTATTCTATCATTTAATAAATAACATGCACATGGTTGTACAGTAATGTGCCACGTAACAGTGGTAAATTGTAGTGGTTTCATGCACAATTGATATTTCTCATAATTAGAATGCTGTTTTCTACTGTGGGTTCTTATATTTCTTTATTTTTATTCTTTTTCAGTATTCAAGATCAGAAGTTGTCCTCACATTCTTTGAGAGATCCCCACTGGACCAGGTGTTAAAAAATGATAATGTTCACAAGATTCAACCAAGCTTTCAAAGCCCTATAAAGATATCTGGTAAGGGATAATCCAGCCGCGTATAATACTAGGGCCCAAATATTATAGCCTGAGGGCACAGACACAATTTGGGCAAGATAGCAACTAGCCACTAGATTTAAAGTAGCAATAAGTTTAATGCCGGCGCCTTCAAATCTTAGTCTTTTATGTCTGGGCCAATATGTCTGTTCATTGATACTGCTTTTAAGAATATTGGCATTTTACAATATACTGTATTACTGTCATATCTGCTTCAGCATATGGTAGAGCTGCTACTAAAGGCCAGTTAGTATACTCACCCCAACCTTTTTAGTGAATTAGAATACTGTGACTAACTAGTATCCTGTAAGAGGAAAACTATGTCCTTAAAGCCTATGAAAGGTTATAAAGCAGAACCGGGAGCACCATGAGAAATGATGGGGTCAGTGACCGATAATAAGAGCAGATACCCCTCCCTTACCCAGGGATGGTATTAGGATCCCAGCACTTGGGATGCTGGCAGTCAGAATACTGGCAGCGGCATCCTGCCGCTCAGGATCCCGACACCTGCTTGGTAAATTTACTAGCCCTGATCCCTAACCTTCCTAACCCTAACCCTCCCCCTCTGCAGCCTAACCCTAACCCTCCCCCTCTGCAGCCTAACCCTAACCCTCGCCCCCTGCAGCCTAACCCTAACCCTCCCCCTCTGCAGCCTAACCCTAACCCTCCCCCTCTGCAGCCTAACCCTAACCCTCCCCCTCTGCAGCCTAACCCTAACCCTCGCCGGTTGTGCCCAACCCTAACTCTCCCTACGTGCAACTTAAACCTAATCCCCCTCCGCCACAGCCTAACTCTAACCCTCCCCCTGCAGCCTTTGGACTTCAGCTGCATAATTTGCATCTTCACGGCCCAGCTTTTGGTGTGCAATGTCACGACATCTGAAGAAAGTACAGGAGGACCCAGAGGAGGGGTAGGCTACCTACTCTTCCGGAGATGGTCACTCAGAGATGGCCAGTCTAATGTGTGTGTTATGGGAGTGCCGTGAGCATGTCAGTGAAAGCTGCTGCGTATACAGATGCTCACTGCTCAGACAAGAGACCATACTCGGATGGAGAAACTGCACCTAAAATAGAGCCGGTGCAAATTTCCATTAAGACACACCAATTAGTATTTCAATGTCTATGGGTGTTGACAGTGGGCGTCTCACCCCTTGCACATTCAGGAGCTCGGATGTACATCAGGGAGGGGCCTTTGCATAAAGTCGCAGCCACCCGTAGACCAGAAACGAGCGCATCTTTATCCAACACACAATCAGCCCATGTTCTATACAGCTGAATGCTAACAGCTCTTCTTAGATTATCAGCAATTTCAGGCTCAGAAAGGCTCCTTGTGGTCATATTGTTTTGAAATCCTTCTTGCAGTAAAGGAACATTAACCTTATTGTCGTTTGTGTTTTACTGATGGAAATATTGGGAGATGCATGTATATAAATGTTTCTGCTGCAGGGCTTTCCACTGCGTCTATAGACATTACTGACTATGCTGTGAGTGATTACCATGCCTTACAGCAAACTTTCCTCTACTTATCATTCCACAAAATATTCATCTGTGATTATCCTTACACTATCAAATAGCTTGGGGACATAATCTAGCATCAGGGGTCTGTTATGACAGGATACATAAACATGTTAAAAAGAGAGAGAGAGAGAGAGAGAGCAGCCAAGGTGAAATGTTTAGGTTAGAATACATGTAATGGGCCTAACAATAGGTAGTCTGGTGTGGCTAGTGAAAAGATTCGTCTTTACAATCCTTTATTTTATAACCGCCTAAAACTTTTATTCTATTCATACTTGCCAACCTTTTACCCAGGCACCCGGGAGATGCAGGAAGGGGAGGTTCAGGTGGGTGGTGTAATGCGCAGCAGGGAGTGGGGTAATGATGATGCAATTCACAGCTAGCCTTGTCATGGGGGAGGAAATGTATGAAGAGGCGCTATATGCCTCAGTGGTATCTGCGCATGTTATGTGTCATACATACTGCTTCCTTATATGTGTAATGACCACAGTGTGTGACAAATTATTATTCTCAGCGCAGCTGTCTACAAGATAGCGTACCCATGTGCCGGCAATGTATGAACAGTTAGTGGCACTGACCATTCCGATAGCTACATCTATCGATCTTCGCAAGCTGCAGCTGTCGTTGCCCAAATACAGCATTGTCCCTGGCTGCAGCAGCTGCTGGGCTCTGTGCTGTGCATGGGAGAGCTGGCTGAGAGGCATGATAAAGCGCATCAGCACTAGGCTGATACACTGTGGGGTCTGGAAGGGAATGTCGGAGAGGGGAGTTTACCTTCCTCCACTCCAGCAGACAAGATGTTAATACATTTTGTCGGTACTGCTACCTGCTTCTCCTTGGTAAAGAGGCAAAGCAGGAAGAGCTATAGTGGCACGATCCGTGCCACTATAATACATCTTCCCCCAAGTCCCAAGATCGCCCACTTCTCTTCACTTCGCTGAGCTACTCTCTTGGGATTCCGAAATTTACCAGCTTGCACAGGTTTTTGGGAGAATAGGCAAGTATGATTTTACTAAGTGATTCATCGCGCCCTACGGGTGCTCTTCATACCGTCGTAAGGGGCTACGCCCCCTTAACCTTTGCACTCTCTTGTGGCGTGCAATATTTGTATTATATGGAGTATTACCTCCAATCATAATTGTGTGAGTGGTTAAATATTGCACGGACAAAGGGTGTGCGATGGTTAAGGGGTCGTAGCCCCTTGCAACGGCATGAACAGTGCACGCAGGGCCTAATGAATCACATAGTAGGTGCTGTGGTTGGGAGAGTGGCGGGCGGGGGGAGACGCAGATAGGGGAGAGGGTCCAGGGGCACCGCGGGTGGGGGAGGGGCGGTTGCGGTGGTGCCGTGGGTGGGGGAGGGGCTGGTGCGGTGGTGCCGTGGGTGGGGGAGGGGCTGGTGCGGTGTTGCCGCAGGTGGGAGAGGGGCGAGTGGGTGCATGTGTGCCGCAGGTGGGGGTCCGGAGCCACTGTGGGTGGGGGAGGAGCGGTTGTGGGGGTGCCGCGGGTGGGGGAGGGGCGGGTGTGGTGGTGCCACGGGTGGGGGAGGGGGGGGGGTCCGGAGCCACTGCGGGTGGTCGAGGGTGCCGCAGATGGGGGCCGGAGGTACTGTGAGTGGGGGAGGGGCGGGTAATGCTTCTCCTCCTGGAAGCAGCTAAGCTGCTGTCCTCCCTTTGGCAGTGGCTCTCCCAGAGACTCGCACAGCAGCCAAGCAGACAATCACTATTGTTAGCGCCGGTGTCCAAACGCGCCGCATTATAGGGAACAAGATGCACTCAATAAACTACAGCTCCAAGCAGCCCTTAGCACTGGAATGCTGCGGCGCTAAGGGCTGCTGGGAGCTGTAGTTTATTGAGTGCGTCTACTTCCCTGTAATGCGGTGCGTTGGGACACTGTCGCTAACAATAGTGACTGGCTGGCAAAACTGACTGACTCGCTGAATCAGTGTAAAAGGTGAGAGTGCTATGCTGTGTCAGTGACACTGCACACCCACTGCACTGCACAGCACTGTCACCTTTTACATTGATTCAGCGTCCAGACATTACCCTCTGCGATATCACCCACTCTATTCGTTACATTAGCCATCTCGGGGCTTCCAGGCCGGCAGCCCAGGTGCTGTGTTGTGGAGTCAGGGCCTCTGGGGATCTGGGCATGGCGTGGTGGGGAGGCACTTCTGTGACATCACACGCAGAGGAGGCTCCGGGGCTCAGAGAGTATGCGGTGCAGGGAGGGCTATGAAAGCCTTCTGCTGCGCTGCATTCATACACATCTATGCCAGTGGCCGCAGCAGCTTTTGTTTTACCTGTGCCGTGGCTAGGGAGCGGGGATTGTTGATGCCGAAGGCGGCAGGCAGCCTGGCAGTAGGACATAGGACGCTGCAGTAAAAGGATTTTTCTTTTCCTCTATAGCGCAGAGACTTGTTGCAGATGCTGTGGCATACCCTCCAACTGTACCTTTTTGTCAGGTACAGTACCTTTTTTATGGTCTGTACCGATTTTTGGCTCTCCAAACTTCCATTGATAGTATAGGAAAAGGGGCGTGGCCACGCCACTTTACCCGTGACCACGCCCCCTTTTAGAATTTGTACCGATTTTGATGTGTAAATTGTTGGAGGGTATGTTGCTGCAGATGCAGTGGGGTTATTTTGGGGTGTGGACCTGGAGCTGCAGCTCCATCAGCCCCATTGTTAATCCTGCCCTGGGAACACACAGCAGCCAAAGGGTAGAGCCTTCCATTGGATGTAACCTGTGTGGGAGGGCATTTCTCGCCCAATCAGCTGTGGGCTGGGTCTGATAGACCTGCTGCTAACCCAATGAGAGCTCCTAGCCACGCCCAGCATTATACACACAGGCACAGAGTCACAGATCTGGCCTAGTATATGGGAGATTTGAGACTGTTAATAGTAACTATTACATTTAAAACAACGTGACTTTTAGGTGTATTTCATGAAGACAATTTCAGTTACCTGTATGTGTTTTGTAAGTCAAAGAAAGTGACTATAGATGTTGTTTTAAAACATACAGTACTGTGTCTACACATAGGTGACAGGTGTATCTCCAACACCAACAGAGATTTCCCAGCACCAACTTCTACTCAATTTTATATTGTTTAGTCTCCAAATCCCTCAATAATACCTTGTTCCAATGTTGTGATATTGTGGGTGTACTACTTTATAGGCCTCAAGCATAGACAATTAATTACACCAAGAAGGAAAAAAGTAAAGTCTGTTATGTGATGTGCACTAGGGGTGTCCTAATTATTCAGTTAAAATTAATTTTATTATACACATTCACCTTCTTCCTTCCTGGTGTAATTAACAGGTTTATTTCCATTAGCTTTATCTACATATATAATAAAAATACTTCTATGGTCTCTTATTAATGACAAGCAGTTACCGGTTTTCCATCGTACTCTGCAGTTGGAAAATATACTCAGCCATTGTGCCAGGGTCAGGGCCGCCATCAGGGGGGTGCTGTAGGTACAGCTGTCCTGGACCCGTTCTCTGTGACAGAGAGGGGAGGGCCCGGGATGCTCATGCAGCCGCCTGTCCGTCCGCCACATTTCCGCTGTCATCCCCGCTGTTCTACCACTGTCCTCTGACCCTCCAGCAGCTCTGTATTGAAGATATCCCTCCCAAAATGGCCACCGCCACAGAGGAGACAGTTTTTCAAGATACTAGAGGAGCCCTCTAGTATCTTGAATAACTGTCTCCTCTGAGGCGGTGGCCATTTTGGGAGGGGCGTTTTCAATACAGAGCTGCAGGAGGATGGAAGACAGCTGCAGAACAGCGGGGATGGAGGCGGATAGATGGCGGCATGAGCATCCTGGGCCCTCCCGACAGCTGCAGCAACGGGGGAAAGAAGGATGGAATCCCCTGACGATGAGCAGAACCCCTTCCCTGATAACTAACAGGTACTTGCATAATTATTGTGTGGCCATAATATGGTGTCAGGGGAATTACTGTGTGGGGCATAATATGGTGTCAGTGGGCATTACTGTGGGGACTTAATATGGCGCAAAGGCTATAAAATGGTGTTGCTCTGTGTCTGCATAGAAATGTTTTATTTTATTTAAATATTTATTTTTATTTAACTTTTTTTTCAAGGGCGGGGGGGGGGGGGGGGGGGTAGTGCTGCCTATTTTGGTAGTCCCGGCCCCACAATTTCTGTTGGCAGACCTGGGCAGAGTGCTTAGGCTATGCCAAATAAGGACAACTGCTTATACTTTTCAGATCTTTTTACTGTACTGTATGATACAAAGGTGCTCTCCATGTTTGCCAGATTCTTTGTGCAAATGTTATGGCTTGATCACTATCATCACTATGTAGCATTTCTTATTTGTGTAGGTTGGTCACTTTTAGGGCTTGGACACAATTTGCTTCTAAGGGGTCGATTCAATTCACTGACAGTTGAATAGGTAGAAAATGTGCCCCTCCCCATGCAAGAAAAAGCAGTAGATGTGCAAAAACACAGTACACAATTTGTACACATTACAGTAAGTGGCTGGAAAGTGTAGCTAATCAGTACCCAAATCACTGGAGCACATTAAATCCAAATCAAACAAGATGCAACTATAAGGGGCATATTCATCATCCTTAGAAAGTCATAATTTCTATACTCCTTATGGGATGTACAAGTTGTGACATTCATCAAACTCCAAAAAAGCTTTTTTTTCGGAATCCCTTCACAAGCTGCCATTTACATGGCAGCTTGTGCAGCAGAAGGGGGGTTGAGGGGGGCCGCAGCTGCAGTGTGATCTCTGTAGCCGGGCATTCCCTGGTAATAAGGGAAAGAAGCATTAAGTGGGGACTGCTACTATGTATTTCTAGCTACAGTTACAATTCTGCTTCTGTTTATTTTGTCTATCTCGCTCAATATGATTATGTATCCATGGTAGGTGAGGCTGACAGGTATCGCTGGACTGTGCCCGCTGATGTGACGGGGATAGAGCCAGCGAGATCATGACAGTTATGATTTTTTCTCTGATGTCCTAGTGGATGCTGGGAACTCCGTAAGGACCATGGGGAATAGCGGGCTCCGAAGGAGGCTGGGGACTCTAGAAAGATCTTAGACTACCTGGTGTGCACTGGCTCCTCCCACTATGACCCTCCTCCAAGCCTCAGTTAGATTTCGTGCCCGGCCGAGGTTGGATGCACACTAGGGGCTCTCCTGAGCTCTTAGAAAGAAATAGACTGGGGTTTTTTTATTTTCAGTGAGACCTGCTGGCAACAGGCTCACTGCAGCGAGGGACTAAGGGGAGAAGAAGCGAACTCGCCTGCTTGCAGCCAGATTGGGCTTCTTAGGCTACTGGACACCATTAGCTCCAGAGGGATCGACCGCAGGCCCAGTCCTTGGTGTTCGGTCCCGGAGCCGCGCCGCCGTCCCCCTTACAGAGCCAGAAGCAAGAAGATGGTCCGGAAAATCGGCGGCATGAAGACTCAGTCTTCACCAAGGTAGCGCACAGCACTGCAGCTGTGCGCCATTGCTCCTCTCACACACTTCACACTCCGGTCACTGAGGGTGCAGGGCGCTGGGGGGGGGGGGGGCGCCCTGAGGCAGCAATAAAAACACCTTGGCTGGCAAAAATACCTCAATATATAGCCCCAAGGGCTATATATGAGGTAAATACCCCTGCCAGATTCCATAAAAAAAGCGGGAGAATAGGCCGCGGAAAAAGGGCGGAGCTATCTCCCTCAAGCACACTGGCGCCATTTTCCCTCACAGCTCCGATGGAGGGAAGCCCCCTAGCTTTCCCCTGCAGTTTACAACACAGAAAAGGGTTAAAAAAGAGAGGGGGGGGGGGCATTTAATTTAGGCGCAGTATACATATATAAAAAAAGCAGCTATAGGGGACATAACTCAGTTAGTCCCTGCATTATATAGCGCTCTGGTGTGTGCTGGCATACTCTCACTCTGTCCCCCCAAAGGGCTTTTGTGGGTCCTGTCCTCGTTTAGAGCATTCCCTGTGTGTCTGCGGTGTGTCGGTACGGCTGTGTCGACATGTTGAATGAGGAGGCTTATATGGTGACGGAGCAGAGGCCGATATATGTGATGTAGCCCCCTGTGGGGCCGACACCAGAGTGGATGGATAGGTGAAAGGTATTAACCGACAGTGTCAACTCCTTACATAAAAGGGGGGATGACGTAACAGCTGTGGGACAGCCGGCTTCTCAGCCCGCGCCTGCCCAGGCGTCTCAAAGGCCATCAGGGGCTCAAAAACGCCCGCTCTCTCAGATGGCAGACACAGATGTCGACACGGAGTCTGACTCCAGTGTCGACAAGGTTGAGACATATACACAATCCACTAGGAACATCCGTGACTTGATCCCGGCAATAAAAAATGTGTTACACATTTCTGACATTAACCCAAGCACCTCTAAAAATGGGTTTTTAGGTTTGGGGAGAAAAAACAGGCAGTGTTTTGTTCCCCCATCAGATGAATAAATGAAGTGTGTGAAAAGCGTGGGTTCCCCCGTTTAGAAACTGGTAATTTCTAAAAAGTTACTGATGGCGTACCCTTTCCCGCCAGGAGGATAAGTTACGCTGGGAGATATACCCTAGGGTGGATAAGGCGCTCACACGGTTGTCAAAAAAGGTGGCACTGCCGTTTTAGGAACGGCCACTTTGAAGGTACCTGTTGATAAAAGACAGGAGGATATCCTGAAGTCTGTATTTACACACTCAGGTACTAGACGGAGACCTGCAGATCGTGCTGCTGCAGCGTTGTCGGTGACCCTGTCAAACATGAGAACATATTAAAGACGTCGTCTTATATATGAGGGATGCACAGAGGGATATTTTGCCGGCTGGCTTCCAAAATGAGTGTAATGTCCATTCTGTCAGGAGGGTATTAGAGACCTGTCACGGGACAGGTGATGCTGACTTTAAAAAGAATCTGCCTTATAAGGGTGAGGAATTATTTGGGGATGGTCTCTGGGACCTCGTATCCACAGCCACAGCTGGGAAGAAATATTTTTACCTCAGGTTTCCTCACAGACTAAGAAAGCACTGTATCAGGTACAGTCCTTTCGGCTTCAGAAAAGCAAGCGGGTCAAAGGTGTTTCCCTTCTGTACAGAGACAAGGGAAGAGGGAAAAAGCTGCACCAGTCAGCCTGCTCCCAGATTAAAAATTCTTCTCTCGCTTCCTCTGAGCCCACAGCATGACGCGGGGGCTCCACAGGTGTAGCCAGGTACGATGGGGGGCCGTCTAAAAAAAAAAAAATTTTCAGCGATAAGTGGGCTCGCTCACAGGTGGATCCCTGTTTCTTTCAAGAAGTATGTCAGGGATACAAGCTGGAATTCGAGATATCTCCCCCCAGCCGTTTCCTAGATTATGGCTTGCCGACAACTCCCTCAGGCAGGGAGGCTGTACTAAAGGCAATTAATAAGCAGTATTCCCAACAGGTAATACTCAAGTGCCCCTACTTCAACAAGGACGGGGTTACTATTCTACACGGGTGGGGGTACCGAAACCGCATGGTTCGGTGTGACCCATTTATATTAAAATCCTTGAACACATACATAAAAATAAAAAATAAAAATTCAAGTTCAAGATGGAATCGCTCGGGGCAGTTATTGCAAGCCTGGACGAGGGGGATTACATGGTATCCCAGGACATCAAGGATGCTTACCTGCATGTCCCCATTTACCATCCTCGCCAGAAGTACCTCAGATTTGTGGTACAGGATTACCATTACCAAGTCCAGACAGGACTGTACAAGGCACCGAGGGTGTTTACCGGGGTAATGGCCGAAATGATGATACTCCTTCGAAAAAAGGGAGTTTTTAATTATCCCGTACTTGGACAATCTCCTTATAAGGGCGAGGTCCAAGGAGCAGTTGCTAGTCGGGGTAGCACTATTTTGGAAAGTGCTACAACAGCAGAGTTGGATTCTAAACAGTCCAAAGTCACAGCTGGTTCCTATGACACGTCTACTGTTCCTGGGGATGGTTCTGGACACAGACCAGAAATAAGTGTTTCTCCGGGAGGAGAAAGCCAAGGAGCTGTCATCTCTAGTCAGAGACCTCCTGAAGCCAAAACAGGTATCGGTGCATCATTGCACGCGAATCCTGGGATAAAGGGTAGCTTCCTACGAAGCACTCCCATTTGGCAGGTTCCATGCAAGAACTTTTCAGTGGGACCTGTTGGACAAGTGGTCCGGATCGCATCTTCAAATGCATCGGCTGATAACCCTGTCTCCAAGGACCAGGGTATCTCTAAAATGGTGGCTGCAGAGTGCCCATCTTAAGGAGGGCCGCAGGTTCGACATACTGGACTAGGTCCTAGTGACCATGGAGGCCAGCCTTTGAGGCTGGGGGCAGTCACACAGGGTAGAAAATTCCAAGGACTTTGGTCAAGTCAGGTGACTTCTCTACACAGGCAAGGCCTCTGCTTCAAAACCAGCCGGTACTGATCCAATCAGACAACATCACGGCGGTCGCCCATGTAAACCGACAGGGCGACACAAGAAGCAGGATGGCGATGGCAAAAGCCACAAGGATTCTCCGATGGACGGAAAATCATGTGTTAGCACTGTCAACAGTGTTCATTCCCGGAGTGGACAACTGGGAAGCTGATCTTCTCAGCAGACACGACCTCCACCCGGGAGAGTGGGGACTTTATCCAGAAGTCTTCCAAAGGATTGTACACCTTTGGGAAAGGCCACAGGTGGACATGATGGCGTCCCGCCTCAACAAAAAGCTATAAAAGATATTGCGCCAGGTTAAGGGACCCTCAGGCGATAGTTGTGGACGCTCTGGTAACACCGTGGGTGTACCAGTCGTTTTATGTGTTCCCTCCTCTGCCCCTCATACCAAAGGTATTGAGAATAATAATAAGAAGGCGAGGAGTAAGAACGATACTCGTGGTTCCGGATTGGCCAAGAAGAGCTTGGTACCCAGAACTTCAAAAAATTATATCAGAGGACCCATGGCCTCTGCCGCTCAGACAGGACCTGCGGCAGCAGGGGCCCTGTCTGTTCCAAAACTTACCGCGGCTGCGTTTGACGGCATGGCGGTTGAACGCCGGATCCTGAAGGAAAAGGGAATTCCGGAGGAAGTCATTCCTACGCTTATTAAAGCTAGGAAAGAGGTTACAGCAAATCATTATCACCGCATATGGCGGAAGTATGTTGCATGGTGTGAGGCCGAAAAGGCCCCAACAGAGGAATTTCAACTAGGTCGATTTCTGCATTTCCTGCAAGCAGGAGTGAATATGGGCCTAAAACTGGGCTCCATTAAGGTACAGATCTCGGCTCTGTCGATTTTCTTTCAAAAAGAACTAGCTTCAGTACCTGAAGTTCAGACTTTTGTAAAGGGAGTGCTGCATATTCAGCCCCCGTTTGTGCCCCCTGTGGCACCTTGGGATCTCAACGTGTTGTTGAGTTTCTTAAAATCACATTGGTTTGTACCACTAAAAACCGTGGATCTGAAATATCTCACGTGGAAGGTGGTCATGTTATTGGCCTTGGCTTCGGCCAGGCGAGTATCAAAATTGGCGGCTTTGTCCTGTAAAAGCCCTTATCTGATTTTCCATATGGATAGGGCAGAATTGAGGACTCGTCCCCAGTTTCTCCCTAAGGTGGTGTCAGCGTTTCACCTGAACCAGCCTATTGTGGTGCCTGCGGCTACTAGGGACTTGGAGGACTCCAAGTTGTTAGACGTGGTCAGGGCCCTGAAAATATATGTTTCCAGGACGGCTGGAGTCAGAAAATCTGACTCGCTGTTTATCCTATATGCACCCAACAAGCTGGGTGCTCCTGCTTCTAAGCAGACTATTGCTCGTTGGATTTGTAGTACAATTCAGCTTGCACATTCTGTGGCAGGCCTGCCACAGCCAAAATCTGTCAATGCCCATTCCACGAGGAAGGTGGGCTCATCTTGGGCGGCTGCCCGAGGGGTCTCGGCTTTACAGCTTTGCCGAGCTGCTACTTGGTCAGGGGCAAACACGTTTGCGAAATTCTATAAATTTGATACCCTGGCTGAGGAGGACCTGGAGTTCTCTCATTCGGTGTTGCAGAGTCATCCGCACTCTCCCGCCCGTTTGGGAGCTTTGGTATAATCCCCATGGTCCTTACGGAGTTCCCAGCATCCACTAGGACGTCAGAGAAAATAAGAATTTACTCACCGGTCATTCTATTTCTCGTAGTCCGTAGTGGATGCTGGGCGCCCGTCCCAAGTGCGGTGTATCTGCAATACTTGTACGTAGTTATTGTTAACTAAATCGGGTTATTGTTGAGCCATCTGTTGAGAGGCTCGGTTGTTTCATACTGTTAACTGGGTTTCATATCACGAGTTATACGGTGTGATTGGTGTGGCTGGTATGAGTCTTACCCGGGATTCAAAATCCTTCCTTATTGTGTACGCTCGTCCGGGCACGGTGTCCTAACTGAGGCTTGGAGGAGGGTCATAGTGGGAGGAGCCAGTGCACACCAGGTAGTCTAAGATCTTTCTAGAGTGCCCAGCCTCCTTCGGAGCCCGCTATTCCCCATGGTCCTTACGGAGTTCCCAGCATCCACTACGGACTACGAGAAATAGAATTACCGGTGAGTAAATTCTTATTTTAAGTGGTTGGTCTAATCCCTTTGTTCGTTTATAAATTTTGCATATGCTTCTCTGATTTCTTAATAGATCCATTATACCCCGCCGAGTTAGCAAGTGATTACAATGCTTGTATTTTACTGTGTATATGTTTATTTTGTTGCTATGCAACTGAAGTCACGTTGTGGTGACATCACTAAACTGCGCTCCACTGTTTGATTGAGTGGCGGGAAGGTGACGCAGGGCATGTTTGGTTCACTGAGGGTATTTAAATGGTAAGTGTGTACTACTGTGTATTGTATTGTTCACTGATTCTTGATAAAAGTGCGGTGGAACTGAAACGTTGATGCAAACCAGGATGTGTTGGTGATTCTTTCCTTCACTTGGAAGTCCAGAGTGCCGCCGTTTATTGCATCTACATGTGGCTGTGAGCTATGCGGCCTAAGTGCGGAGGGCACCTGGCAAGTAATCAGTGGGACACAGTCTGAGTGCTGGATTTTTGTTTGTATATATATATATATATATATATATAAAATATCCACTCCATTGTTTGGGTGCTGCGCATCATCACTATCCGAAAAACTGTCTTCTCAAAAAGGCCAGTTTTTTCGGAAGTGATCATTTTCTGATGCGGGCATGATGAATCATGAAAACATTGTGAGAGAATACAATGAGAATTGAAAACTAAAAATTCATGATGAATATGCCTTTAAAACTTTTATTTAGCAAACCTTCCCCTTCCCAAACTAATTAGGAAACATGCTTTATTAAAAAAAAAAAGAGTATTGAGTACACTGTAATCCTGCTACTAGACAGGGCTGTCTTTTCATATGGGCTCAATAGACAGTTGCCAAAGGGCCACAGGAGTATAAGGGCCATAGGCTGATAGTTGAGGGTCCTCTTTTTCAGGGGTACCAGATTTTTGAAAATCGTCCCTGGGGAACCGGAGATATCCAACTTCAAAGCAGTGGTCCCCATCCGAGCCTGTTAAATGCTCTTCCGATCCAGATACAGTGCCTTTCTAAAGTATTAACCCTCCTTTGCATTTTTCATGTTTTGTTGCCTCATTTCATTCACAGAACATGCCTACAACTTTGAAGATTTTTTCATTTTATTATTATTATTATTGTGAAGCAAACAACAAATAGGACAAAATAGCAGAAAACATCAGCGTGTATAACTATTCACCCCCCTAAAGTCAGTACTTTGTAGAGCCACCTTTTGCGGCAATTACAGCTGCAAGTCGCTTTGGATAAGTCTCTATGAGCTTGCCACATCTTGCCACTGGGATTTCTGCCCATTCCTCAAGGCAAAACTGCTCCAACTCCTTCATGTTTGATGGTTTCCGCTTGTGAACAGCAATCTTCAAGTCTGGCCACAGATTCTCAATTGGATTGAGATCTGGGCTTTGACTAGGCCAGTCCAACACATTTAAATATTTCCTCTTAAACCACTCAAGTGTTGCTTTAGCAGTACGCTTTGGGTCATTGTCCTGCTGGAAGGTGAACCTCCGTCCCAGTCCCAAATCACAGGCAGACTGAAACAGGTTTTGCTCAAGAATATCCCTGTATTTAGCACCATCCATCTTTCCCTCGACTCGAAACAGTTTACCAGTCTTGCTACTGAAAAACATCCCCACAGCATGATGCTGCCACCACCATGTTTCACTGTGAGGATGGTGTTCTTTGGGTGATGGGATGTGTTTGGTTTGTGCAGACATAGCATTTTCCTTGGTGGCTGAAAAGTAACATTTTAATCTCATCTGACCAGAGCACCATCATCCATACATTTGGGGAGTCGTCCACATGCCTTTTGACAAACTCAAAATGTGCCTTCTTATTTTTAACACTTATTGTGGTCACATGCACAAATACACCAGTCTTTGCTGTGGAACTCTGCAGCTCCTTCAGGGTTACCTTTGGTCTCTGTGCGGCCTCTCTGATTAATGCCTTCCTTGCCCGGTCTGTGAGTTTTGGTGGCCAGCCCTCTCTTGGCAGGTTCGTTGTGGTACCATGTTCTTTCCATTTGAAGATGATGGATTTGATGGTGCTCAGGGGGATCATCAAAGATTTGGATATTTTTTTATAACCCAACCCTGACTTGTACTTCTCAACAACTTTGTCCCTGATTTGTTTGGACAGCTCCTTGGTCTTCATGGTGTGATGCGTTTTGCTTAATACTGTTGCAGCCTCTGGGGCCTTTCAGAAAAGGTGTGTTTATACTGACAGATCATGTGACACTTAGATTGCACACAGGTGGACTTCATTTCACTGATTATGTGACTTCAGAAGGTAATTGGTTGCGCCAGAACTTTTGAGGGGCTTCATAGCAAAGGGGGGTCAGTTTCAAATTTTTATTTCTAGAAATTTTTCTCATTTCATTTCACCAACTTAGACTATTTTGTGCAAATCCATCACATAAAATTCAGATAAAATAAATAAATAAATTACAGGTTGTAATGTAACAAAATAGGTAAAATGCCAAGGGGGGTGAATACTGTAGCAAGGCACTGTATCTCGGGTTCTGTCTGACTTAGAGTTTTTTTCTGAGGCTATGTTCCAAAAGCTGGGACTCTCCCCTTTCGGTGGATACTGACAGCTTGTCTCTACTATGCTCAGAACCAGAGATTTCAACCTTCCAGCAACTGGTCCCTGCTCCAGCTCCACACGCCTGGTATGCAGTTTTATATTTTTGTCGGTGGATTGCTCTGGCTCCTGAACTCTGGTCCCCAGTACCCCGGTCCCCAGTACCCCCTGAAAGGTGGGACTCTCTAGTTTTTTATCCCTTTCAACTAATAAATCTAGTACAAAGAACTGGAGATATATGCATTCAAGCAAGCTGCCCTCCCACCGTAAAATTATGAATATTAAGCCCACTCCACCCCGCCCCTGCGTATTAAACACCCCCTAACACCCTGGAAGTCATGTACCGGGCCCCCTTCATTCAACCCAATGCCCCGTTCTACAATTTAGTGTTCTCCCTGCTGCCCTATCTCCCACCATCTATGCAGAAAAGGAGTAATTAGCAGAAATGACTGCTCAAGGGCCTGCATGCTGGGCACCCCCTACTGCCCATGGAGCATCAAAGCTGCCGTTGATAGCATCCCCCACCCCTACCGCTGGTGGATGGGTAGGGGCCCCAGTGTATTTCTTTGCCCAGAATCCTAAAGTGCTGTTAAGGTGGCCCTGCTATGAGATTGCAGCTCACACAGTTATACTGTATTTGCATAGAGTGGCGTAACTACTGCCCCCGCAGTCACTGCGATGGCTTGGAGGCGCAGGGCTGCGGGGGTGCCGCCGCCACTGATTGCTGCTGTTTTGGGAAGGAGCCGTAGGGCACAGTGCGCACCTCTCCTGTGTGTCCCTCCTGGGTCTCCGGCGGCAGCGGTGTGTCTGTTAAATGAAGTGCCGGTTTGTGAGCTCTGATTGGCTCACGTACCAGCACTTCATTTGACAGACACGCCGCTGGAGACACAGGAGACAGGAGAGATGCGCACTGTGCCTTCCGGCTCCTTCCCAAAACTCACAGGAGCGGGGGAGCCCGGGGAGGGTGTGTTCCTGGCACTGGGGTGGGGGGGGGGGGGGGGGGCATATCTGGCACTGGGGGTATATGTGTACCTGGCACTGGGGGGGCATATTTGGCACTGGGAGTATATGTGTACCTGGCACTGAGGGGGCATATTTGGCACTGGGGGTATATGTGTACCTGGCACTGGGGGGGCATATTTGGCACTGAGGGATTGCGGTATGTGTTACAGGCATTACGGTGTGTGGTATACTATATCACGGGCATTGTGGTATGTGGTATAATGTCTCAGGGTCATTGCAGTGTGTGACATAATGTATCACGGACATTGCAGTGTGTGGCATAATGTATCACGGACATTGCAGTGTGTGTCATAATGTGTCACAGGCATTGTACGTGCTATAATGTCTCGGGCATTGCAGTGTGTAGCATAATATATAACGGGCATTGCGATGCGTGTCATAATGTGTCACAGGCATTACGGTGTGTGGCATAATGTCTCGGGGGCATTATGGTGTGTGGCATATTGTGTCATGGGCATTATTGTGTGTGGCATAATGTCTAAGGGCCATTGCAGTATGTGGCATAATGTATACTGGGCATTACTATAAGGAGTAAAAATGACAAATAATGTAAGGGGCATGAATCAGGATTATTTTTTTTCCTGTGGTGGCCAACGTCTGGGCGTGCAGGTTGCAAGACTGGGGTATAATATATATAGCAGACAGCGGCTATTATGATCATCAGCCGCAGCAGCTTGCAACTTGCACCATGGGTGGAGTACACGAAAGTCACCCTAGTCCAGGGGTGGGGAACCTTTTTTCGACCAAGGGCCATTTGGATATTTATAAAATCCTTTGGGGGCCATACAAAAATTATCAACTGAAAAATTAGCCTGCCCCCAGTAGTTATGCCCCAGTAGATATGCCCCAAGTCAGTAGTTATGCCCCCAATCAGTAGTTATGCCCCAGTAGAAATACCCCCAGTCAGTTGTTATGCCCCAGTACATATGCCCCCAGTCACTTGTTTTGCCCTATTAGATATGCCCCCAGTCAGTTGTTATGCCCCATTAAATGTGCCCCATTAGATATGCCCTCTAGTAGTGCCGCTTACACACACACATTAAAAGAAAACAAAAAAACACAATACTCACCAGCCCCTCCTGCTTCCAGACAGTTGCCTGCTCCTCAGAACTATGGGAGAGACATCACCGCACAGCCGCACACGCACACTGCGAGAGCCGGAAACCGTAGCTCAGGAGTGAGCTGTCTCCGGCTGCTGCTGAGGGGAAGAAGCCAGGCGCTAGTAACAAAATCTCATTGGGCCCCCGGCATCTCCACGGTTAGGTGAGCCTGGCCGGGCCGGATCAAGTGGCTCTGCGGGCCTTATACGGCCCGCGGGCCTGAGGTTCCCCACCCCTGCCCTAGTCCAAAGAGTGACATTTGTGCCTGTTAAGTGGGCATTTTGGGACACATTTTGCATCAACATGCCCTTAATGTATTACTTTGGCCATGTCAGCAAAATATGGGCATCTGGAATTGGCATGAATGTGCATTTAAAAAAGAGACAGCTGCAACTTGTGTTCACATCTGGATGAGGTCCTTCGCTTCTAATTGTTACTAGGCTAAGGGAACAGGACTATACAGGGAACAGGGGCTAATTGAGGTTCGATCGCAAATTGCAATCCAACCAGATTTTTTGCGATCGCCCCACGGGCGCATGCGCAGGTACCATCCTGCGCATGTGCCTTCATTTACTACAGGTGACCCGCACTAATTGCTAACGCCTCTGCCTGATTGAAGGCAGAGGCATTTGTGGGGCGTCAACTCTCCGTTTCCCAGGTGGAGATGGAGCCTTGCGGGGGTAGCAGCAGGGAAACAGAATGTGGCATCGCAAATGAGAGCATGGCGGCGGCGTTATCGGGGCGGCTGTGTATCGTCACACGCAGCCGATCCGATCTTAAAAATGGCGCTTGGCCTCATACTGACGCAGCCAGGCTGCGCTGGCAGGAGGCTTCCATAATTTCTGTCATCACTCTGAAATTGCGATCGCGCCGCAATTTCAGCGTGATCGCAGTGGATGGGTGGCTGATAGCATGCTGGGCCTGTGATGGCCAGCATGCGAGTAAAAGGATTGCAAATTCTGCTTGGTCCAATGGGGGTCATTCCGACCCGATCGCTCGCTGCAGTTTGTGGCAGTGCAGCGATCTGTCGGAACTGCGCATGCACCGGCGCCGCAGTGCACTGGCGCATGGCAGTCGCCGGTGCCCGGCGATCGCCTCTGAAACATGACGTCTCACACAGCCGCTGCGGCCAGCGGCAGCGACACACAACTCCCGTCCAGCCGCAGGAGATGCGCTGGCCGGGAGTTACTCCACAGATACAATGGCGCGATGCTTTTGTATTTGTGCGGGGGGGGGAGGGGGCGGCACTGACATGCGGGGCGGACTAAATTTAGCACAGCTACGATCATCTCGGAATGACCCCCATTGTCTCCAATTTATTATACTAAATGCACATTCGCAGAGATACCTGTAGCAGTTCTATAGAAATGTGGTTCTCTATCTCCAGTTATAAGAAGTTAAAGTTAAAATAAATCATACTTTTGTTTCAGTTACTGCAGGAAGTGTTCATCACTTGTATAACACTGCCACCTACAGGTAAAATGTGTGTGTACTGAAAAAATACTCTCATAATTATGTGTACATGTAAAAAAAATAAGACATAGGAAAATTGATATAAGTGTAATATATGTTATTGCAATATTTTGTCATTGTTAAATAACTTAAAAATAGCAGTGCTAATGGTGAGTTGGGCACATGCCCTTTTGCGCACATTTGTACTGTTGATTCCAGAGAAAAAAAGCCGTTCTTCTATGTCCATATATGCAGATCGCACATTTGCGCTTCCTTGCAGTGTGAGAAGCGGGTAGGGGATGGAAGGTGCGGTCTAATATAGGGCATATTCACATAACTTCCAACAGAGGCAGGCCTTCCCAGAGTCACATGTATGCCTGGCATATCAATTGCTGGTGCCTATGGGACGGGGCAAATCTGTTATTATGAAATTCGAGCCTCTTATTAATTAAGTCATCACTCTAGTTTGCATGTTGATCTAATCGTTGCTGTGACATGTGCAAAGTCGCGCCTAAGGTGCACGGTATGTGCCCCAGCTCTCACTGCATGTGCCATGCACTTTAGCCACGCCTGCATCTTTATGCTAATGCGACACCCTATGTTCTTCATTCTGAGAGCCCACTGGCAGAGGCGCAATTCCATCTCGGTTCGCAACATTGAAACTTGCACTAGCCATACAGTAGGTGTAGTCTCTCCGGCTGAACATGGCGTTCTGCGTTTTGAGGGAGGGGGCGGGAATGGGAGGAGCGGAGGGACTGTGGTGACCTGGCAGGTGCGTGCCATGTCTCTTTATTAACTAGTAAATACTAAAGATGAAAATGCTTAGCTAGCTGATTCTGATTGGCTGATTGAGATTCCACCTGTGAAGCTTATAGTGCTTTCTACATATATTTTGCACAAGTAATATGATTTTGTGCATGTATTTGAAAAATTATTTTGTGCTACTTTCAAACGTGAGAAGAAAGATTAGGCTGATGTATCAATCCTTGGAGAGAGATCATGTGGAGAGAGATAAAGTACCAACCAATCAGCTCTTAACTGACGTTTTACAGGCTGTGTTAAAAAAATGACAGGAGCTGAATGGTTGGTACTTTATCTCTCCCCACCTTATCTCTCTCTAAGGTTTGACACATCACCCTGCTTTCTTTCTTCTCACATATGTAAGAAAGTAGCACAAAATAATTTCTTTCCACTTTATTTCTCTCCAAGGGGCAGATGTACTAAGCCTTGAGATAAAGAACCAACCAACCAACCAACCAACCAACCAACCAACCAACCAACCAACCAACCAACCAGCTCCTGTCATTTTTCAACACAGCCTGTAACATGACAGTTAGGAGCTGATTGGCTGGTACTTTATCTCTCTCCGACTTTATCATGCTCCAAGGCTTAGTACATCCCCTCCCCCAAGCTGCTGTATTAAATAAAGGTGATTTTTTTATTTTTTATTTGAATTTAATAGTGAATGAGTTTTCTTTATCAAAATAAACTCTGAAACAACCTTTTATTATGCTTTTGGCCTAGTTGAGTGTATCTGAGTGTATGTTTGCTTACGTACACTTGGTGCATATTTTACAAATGCAAAGCTGGATGCAGCTTGTGGTGCCCAACATCCAGCATATAAGTATAAATATGCTATTTTTCCATATTTTTTTTTCTTAATTCAGCATCAGACTCAGTAAGTTTTATACTGTCGATTTTCTACTACCCAGACTTCTCCAGAGAGTTTAAATTAATTTGTTTTGTCCTAAAGCTAAAACTGTTAAAATGCTTGTCATCGCATTATTAGCATGTCAGCATGTAGTGTTCACCGTAACAGTATCCCGGTTGTCATTATTGTCATTATAATTGTTGATATGACAACTCTTGAACGCTTAGACCCAATAAACAGTCGCTCAGAACTAATTGCAACAATAAAGGTAGTCACACATTTCTCTCAAAACCAGTCCTATCTATACAAAGTGCCTGATTTATGTTTGTAAGTAAAGCAAAACAAACAAGTAACTTTGTGCCTGGAACAAACCATGTTGCCATGCAAGGGAAGCAAATAGATTTATATTGTTTCTGTGCAGGGTAAATACTGGCTGCTTTTCTCTGTATACAATTCTAATGAACAAAGGGGGTCATTCAGACCTGATCGCATACTAGCTTTTTTTGCAGTGCTGCGATCAGGTCAGAACTGCGCATGTGTATGCACCGCAATGCGCAGGTGCGTCGTCCCCCGGCGATGGGGATCGATGGACAGCGACGAGAAGAACGAAGAAAGCGATCGCACCGGCGATCACAAGAAGATTGACAGGAAGAGGTCGTTTGTGGGTGTCACCTGACCGTTTCCTGGGAGTGTCCAGAAAAACGCAGGCATGTCCAGCCTTTTGAAGGGAGGGTTCCTGACGTCAGCTCCTGGCCGGATCATCACACTGGAAGAGTAAGTCCTGAGCTGTGCAGAGACTGCACAAACTTTTGTTTGTGCAGCTCTCTGCACATGCGATCACACCCAGTGGCGGATCTTGCCACGGGCAAGCAGGACTTTTGCCCGGGGCGCCGCCTTCCGGAGGGCGCTGGCGCCATCCGGAGGGCGCAGCACCGTGGCAAGATCCGCCACTGCTGCCCGCTGTGTCCCTGTCCGCCTCCGCTGCCGTCCCCGTCCCCGTCCGCCTCCTGAAGGGAACTAGACGCTATGCGTCTAGTTTCCCTTCCTGGAGAGTAACTTTGCTGAGCGGTGCGCGATGACGTCATCGCGCACCGCACAGCAAAGGTCCTCTCTACGAAGGGAACTAGACTCATAGCGTCTAGTTTCTCTTCGTGGAGAGGACCTTTTGCTGTGCGCGATGACGTCATCGCGCACCGCTCAGCATTCAAGCGGCGCTTTTAATGTACAGGGGGCGTAATTGACCACGCCCCCTGTATTAGGCCACGCCCCATTTCCTGCCCGGGGCGCAGAGCGCCCTTGAACCGGCCCTGATCACACCCCTGCACAGCGACTACCCCCTCCCCCTGTAGGTGGCGACTACCTAATCGCAGGGATGCAAAAAACGCACCCTAGCGATCAGGTCTGAATTAGACACAAAAGGGCAGATGTATTAAGGCTGGAAAAGTGATAAAGTGGAAGGTGATAACGAACCAGCCAATCAGCTCCTAACTGTCATTTTTCAAACTCAGCCTGTAGCTTGACATTAAGGAGCTGATTGGCTGGTGCATTATCACCTTCCACATTATCACTTCTCCAGGCTTAATACATCTGCCCCAAAATTCTTTATTACATGCTGTTGTAGCTTTACCACTAGGTGGCAGTAGAGATTTGATTAAACATAAGCACAGAAGAACAATTTATTATTAACCACTTAACGGACTAATTTTTTTACGAAAACCGCTCAAAAATTGTTTTGTTTTTTTACTAGCCACTTACTGTAGGTGAAGAATGTGTATTAAACATCATCTAAAATGATTTTAGTGAAAAAAAATAATAGTATTTTTTTTTTTATATTTGAAAATAATTTTTTTCAAACATCGGAACATCAGTTGTGACGATCGGAACATTGCGACCATCGGAAACGTCGTGACCATCACGGCTTTCAATATGAAAGCCGGGACTGTCTCCAGGTACACAGTGGGGGCTTGGGGGGGTTAAGTTACACTTCCCCAGCGGCTGCTTTTGTCTGCAGCCGCTGGAGGGGGGTCCTGATGTGCTGACCGTTCAGCAGTGATCGGCAGCACGGTAGTCAGTAGGGGAGAGTGCAGGGAGGCAGAGGGGCCTTCCGGTCCCTCTGACAGCAGCAGCGGAGGGAGGTTTCCCTTCCCTGACGCTGCAATTACTGTTTATCTGACTGGTTGCATCCTGTGCAACCAGGTCAGATAGAGCACTGCCTGGTGTGGTCGCATCTGATGCGACCATGCCAGGCAAGTGGTTAATATTTGGCCAGTCATATCAGTCACTGTCCCAGTAAAGTTTACAGGCTATGGGGTTAAGTCTGATCTGGTGTCAATCAGGCAGAGGCGATCGCAGCCCTTAGATGCATTTTGCATCTCACTGGGCTCCCGGGGTGTGCACGTGCAGTGCGCCCGTGCCTCCGCAAAGGGCTTCAGACTGCAATCACTGACGCTGCAGCAATCCAGTCTCAGTTAGGCCCTATGTTCCCTGCTACACGTACATTCACACACTGTGGGCGGGATGTATTAACATACATCGCCGCCCCTCGCCGGTTACCGCAGCGATGTTGATCGCATATGTACTAACATATGCGATCAACATCGCGATGCGGTGACGGAGGCCCCCCGCGATACCTGTTAGGTGGTCTGCGGGGGGTCTCCGTCACCTCCCCGGGGTCCCCACACTGGCTAGATGCCGGGAAGCAGCAGCAGGCTGCCCCCGGCACCTCCTCCTCCCCCCTGCAGCCGGAAGGACGTCCGGCTGCGTTGCTAGGGGGAGGAGGACACTACCTTCCGGGTCCAGGGCAGCCTGGAGGAAGGTAAGCCAGGGGGAAGGGGGGTCGGTGTCTGCGGCGGGGGTCGACGGTGTCGGCGGGTTGCGGCGGTCGGCGAAAAGAAGCCCATAGGCTTCTATAGGGTTTCGCCATCCAGAGATGGCGAAACCCTGGACGCCGAAAACGCTGCGGTAGGGTCTTAGTAAATATGAAAATGCGGTAAAACCCCCGTTTTCGGGGGTTTTACCGCATTTTTGCTTTAGTACATCCCGCCCACACTATGGTTGGGAGCCAATTAACCCACCAGTATATTTTTGGATTGTGGGAGGAAACTGGAATACCCGGAGGAAACCCTCACAAGCAAGGGGAGAATATACAAATTCCACAGAGTTAGGTCTGTAGTGGGAATCAAACCCACGATCTCAGTGCTGAGCTAGCTATTTCACCATCCGTGCTGCCCATGATTATAATCCTAACACAAGATAGTATTTAGTGATAGTTTTCTTAGACAAAAACGGAAAAGATGATAATACAATTTATATTAGTTCATTAGATGCACATCCTCAATAAATCTTAAACGATATAGCCTATAAAACAGGAATTGGTGCTTAGAAGGACAAAACTTAAGGACTTGTGGCACTGCGCTGGTAATTAAAAGCATACTTGCCTACTTTTGAAAACTAGTTTCAGGGAGGTTCTAATTGGTAGCTGAATGCACTGTGCAAAAGGTGCTGCACCAAAGGGTGTGTCTAGCTCCACCTATGGGCGTATCTATTGCCACTCAGAGATGTGTCCTACAGTGGCACGTGAATACTATAGCAGTACGAGCAGCATGCCACCAGAGGGAGTTTGGGTAGCGGGATGCTATGCTCCCGCTACCTGTTAGCAGGAGTGGTTTTTTTATGCACGTTCCCACTAATAACAGCAGCAAAATAGAGGAGGAATGCTGTGCCCGCAGTGCATACGCATCGCGGCAACACCATGCCACAGAGCCTGTTTTGGCAAAGATGTAACAGCTACAAATACATAACAGCTACATCATCAGGGAGTCAGGGAGATTGCTGCTATTTCAGGGAGAGTTGGTAAGTATGATATAGATCACTGGTTTATAGAACATGTTGGGACTGATGAAGAATTGCAGATGGATCTGTCAGCACTGTTTGTGCTCCAGAGCATCTACGGTAGACTCCAAGTTGTATGCATCTCAGTCACATTTGCACCTGCAACAGGTCGTTCACACATCGTGTCAATTTAGTGAGAGCATGCAGACAGATTGCAGGCTATGGTGCTTCTGTCTGACTGCAGAGGGATCTCTTGCAGCCTGATGGAAGTGCGCTCTGATAATGTAGATGGCTACTTTACCAAGCAAATGTATAGGGGCGATGTGGTCGCATATCTACAAGAAAATGTTTTTTTACGCTACAGAATTGCTATCATTGCAATTGAAGCTGCTGCCCAGAAAAGAAGACAGATGCCCACCGGATCCATCGCAAACGCATTTGCAACTGTGTACACATACGCTGCCTATATACAATAACAAGGAACATCGATTGCTAGGTAGCACGGCAGACTGGCCGCAGCAGTAGTGGTGCAGAAGCCATGTTTTTGTACGTACATGAACACAGCTGACGGCATATACACACCCTGAAAACATCCATGACACGCCTTCATATTTGCTGCCATTCCCTGTTTCCACCTTGAAATGTTCACTTCCTGCCAATCACTCTGCAATGAAATCCTCGCTGCAAGCGGCATCGCAGAGGTACCTTGGCTTGTGCGCACTGTGAACACTGTGCATGCGCATTCTGCCGATAATCATTCCATTGCGTGAACATTTGCATTGTGTACAAACAATGAGGCCCCTAGTTCCTTGTGGCTGACTTGCGTGCAAACCCATATCATACTTGGCACAGCCGCCTGCGGCATGCTCAGTACGTTCATGTATAATGCCAGCTTAACTCAGCCGTCTGGGCTCTGTCCCCAATCGCTCTGTTATCATTCCTACTGCACCTCTTATGTGTCAAATCTTCACATATCTCACAGACACAAAACTTTACTTGCAAAAGTTTGTATCCAGTCACTAAATTCTTTATAATTATAATGACCCTGTTATTACAGTGTATTATAATGCTTGATATGTGACTGTAAACTGTGTTTCTCTAACGTCCTAGTGGATGCTGGGAACTCCGTAAGGACCATGGGGAATAGCGGCTCCGCAGGAGACAGGGCACATCTAAAGAAAGCTTTAGGATCACCTGGTGTGCACTGGCTCCTCCCCCTATGACCCTCCTCCAAGCCTCAGTTAGATTTTCTGTGCCCGACGAGAAGGGTGCACACTAGGGGCTCTCCTGAGCTCTTTGTGAAAGTTTTAGTTTAGGTTTATTATTTTCAGTGAGACCTGCTGGCAACAGGCTCACTGCATCGAGGGACTAAGGGGAGAAGAAGCGAACTCACCTGCGTGCAGAGTGGATTGGGCTTCTTAGGCTACTGGACATTAGCTCCAGAGGGACGATCACAGGTTCAGCCTGGATGGGTCACCGGAGCCGCGCCGCCGGCCCCCTTACAGAGCCAGAAGAGCGAAGAGGTCCGGAAAAATCGGCGGCAGAAGACTCTCCTGTCTTCAGATAAAGGTAGGCGCACAGCACCGCAGCTGTGCGCCATTGCTCTCAGCACACTTCACACTCCGGTCACTGAGGGTGCAGGGCGCTGGGGGGGCAGCGCCCTGAGACGCAATAAATCGATAGAAAACCTTTTATGGCTAAAATAAATGCATCACATATAACTCCTGGGCTATATGGATGCATTTAACCCCTGCCAAAACATACAAGAAAACGGATGATAAGGACGCCGAGAAAGGGGCGGAGCCTATCTCCTCAGCACACTGGCGCCATTTTCCCTCACAGCTCAGTTGGAGGGAAGCTCCCTGGCTCTCCCCTGCAGTCACTACACTACAGAAAGGGGTTAAAAAAGAGAGGGGGGCACAAATTAGGCGCAGTATAAACAATACAGCAGCTATAAAGGGAAAAACACTTATATAAGGTTATCCCTGTATATATATAGCGCTCTGGTGTGTGCTGGCAAACTCTCCCTCTGTCTCCCCAAAGGGCTAGTGGGGTCCTGTCCTCTATCAGAGCATTCCCTGTGTGTGTGCTGTGTGTCGGTACGTTTGTGTCGACATGTATGAGGAGAAAAATGATGAGGAGACGGAGTAGAGTGTCTGTAATAGTGTTGTCACCCCCTGGGGGGTCGACACCTGAGTGGATGTACTGTTGAAATTGCGTGACAGTGTCAGCTTTGTATAAAAGACAGTGGTTGACATGAGACAGCCGGCTACTCAGCTTGTGCATGTCCAGACGTCTCATACAGGGGCTCTAAAGCGCCCGTTACCTCAGATACAGACGCCGACACGGATACTGACTCCTGTGTCGACGGTGAAGAGACAACCGTGATTTCCAATAGGGCCACACATTGCATGATTGAGGCAATGGAAAAAGTTTACACTCTTCTGATAATATAAATACCACCAAAAAAAAAAAGGGGTATTATGTTTGGTGAGGAAAAACTTCCTGCAGTTTTCCTGAATCTGAGAAATAAAATGAGGTGTGTGATGATGCGTGGGTTTCCCCCCGATAACAATTGATAATTTCTAAAAAGTTATTGGCAGTATACCTTTTCCCGCCAGAGGTTAGGGTGCGTTGGGAAACACCCCCTAGGGGGGATAAGGCGCTCACACGCTTGTAAGAACAAGGGCTCTACCCTCTCTGGAGATGGCCGCCCTTAGGGATCCTGCTGATAGAAAGCAGGAGGGTATCCTAAAATGTATTTACACACATACTGGTGTTATACTGCGACCAGCAATCGCCTCAGCCTGGATGTGCAGTGCTGGGTTGGCGTGGTCGGATTCCCTGACTGGAAATTTGATATCCTAGATAAGGACAGTATATTATTGCCTATAGAGCAATTAAAAGATGCATTTCTATATATGCATGATGCACAGCGGAATATTTGCCGACTGGCATCAAGTATAAGTGCGTTGTCCAATTATACCAGTAAAGTGGTCAGGTGATGCGGATTCCAAACGGCATTTGGAAGTATTGCCTTAACAAAAAAGGGGATGTACCCCAGGTCGCCTCTCAAAATAAGACGCCGTATTATCAGGCGCAGTCCTGGTTGGCAAGCGGACAAAAGGGTTCCTCTTTTCTGCTCGTGACAGAGGGAGAGGAAAATGGCTGCAGAGATCAGCCAGTTCCAAGGAACAGAAACTCTTTTCCGCCTCTGCCAAGCCCTCAGTATGACGCTAGGGCTTTACAAGTTCAGGCACGGTGGGGTCCCGTTCTCAATGAATTTCAGTGCGCAGTGGGCTCACTCGCAAGTAGACCCCTGGATCCTTCAGGTAATATTTCAGGGGTACAAATTGGAATTCGAGACGTATCCCCCTCGCCGTTTCCAAAGGTCTGTTTTACCGACGTCTCCCGCTGACAGGGAGGCAGTTTTGGAAACCATTCACAAGCTGTATTCCCAGCAGGTGATAATCAAGATACCCCTCCTGCAACAGGGAACGGGGTATTATTCCACACTATTGTGGTACCGAAGCCAGACGGCTCGGTGAGACCGATTTTAAAATCTAAAATCTAAAATCTTTGAACACTTGCATACAGAGGTTCAAATTCAAAATTGAGTCACTCAGAGCAGTGATTGCAAACCTGGAAGAAGGGGACTACATGATGTCTCGGGACATCAAGGATGCTTACCTTCATGTCAAAATTTACCCTTCTCACCAAGGGTATTTCAGGTTATGGTACAGAACTGTCACTATCAGTTCGGACGCTGCCGTAGGGATGGTCCACGGCACCCCGGGTCTTTACCAAGGTAATGGCCGAAATGATATCCCTTCGAAGGAAGGAAATTTTAGTTATCCCTTACTTGGACGATTCCCTGATAAGGGTAAGATCCAGGGAACACTTGGAAGTCGGTGTAGCACTATCTCAGGTAGTGTTGCGGCAGCACGATTGGATTCTCAATATTCCAAAATCGCAGCTGGTTCCGACGACTTGTCTTCTGTTCCTAGGGATGATCCTGGACACAGTCCAGAAAGAAGGTGTTTCTCCCGGAGGAGAAAGCCAGGGAGTTATCCGAGCTAGTCAGGAACCTCCTAAAACCGAACCAAGTCTCAGTGCATCAATGCACAAGGGTTCTGGGTAAAAATGGTGGCTTCCTACGAAGCAATCCCATTCGGCAGATTCCACGCAAGACTTTCCAGTGGAACCTACTGGACAAATGGTCCGGGTCGCATCTTCAGATGCTTCAGCGGATAACCCTGTCACCGGGGACAAGGGTATCCCTCCTGTGGTGGTTGCAGAGTGCTCATCTTCTAGAGGGCCGCAGATTCGGCATTCGGGACTGGGTCCTGGTGGCCACGGATGCCAGCCTGCGAGGCTGGGGAGCAGTCACACAGGGAAGGAATTTCCAGGGCTTATGGTCAAGCCTGGAGACATCTCTTCATATAAACATTCTGGAACTAAGGGCCATTTACAATGCCCTAAGTCAAGCGAAACCCCTGCTTCAGGGTCAGGCGGTATTGATCCAATCGGACAACATCACGTCAGTCGCCCACGTAAACAGACAGGGCGGCACGGGAAGCAGGGGGGCAATGGCAGAAGCTGCAAGGATTCTTCGCTGGGCGGAAGATCATGTGATAGCACTGTCAGCAGTGTTCATTCCGGGAGTGGACAACTGGGAAGCAGACTTCCTCAGCAGACACGATCTACACCTGGGAGAGTGGGGACTTCATCCAGAAGTCTTCCACATGATTGTGAACCGTTGGAAAAAACCAAAGGTGGATATGATGGCGTCCCGCCTCAACAAAAAACTGGACAGGTATTGCGCCAGGTCAAGAGACCCTCAGGCAATAGCTGTGGACGCTCTGGTAACACCGTGGGTGTTCCAGTCAGTGTATGTGTTCCCTCCTCTGCCTCTCATACCAAAAGTACTGAGAATTATACGGCAAAGGGGAGTAAGAACGATACTCGTGGCTCCGGATTGGCCAAGAAGAACTTGGTATCCGGAACTTCAAGAGATGCTCACGGACGAACCGTGGCCTCTACCTCTAAGAAAGGACCTGCTCCAGCAGGGGCCTTGTTTGTTCCAAGACTTACCGCGGCTGCGTTTGACGGCTTGGTGGTTGAACGCCGGATCCTGAAGGAAAAAGGCATTCCAGATGAAGTCATCCCTACCCTGGTCAAGGCCAGGAAGGACGTAACCGCAAAACATTATCACCGCATTTGGCGAAAATATGTTGCGTGGTGGGAGGCCAAGAAGGCCCCTACAGAGGAATTTCAACTGGGTCGTTTCCTTCATTTCCTGCAAACAGGACTGTCTATGGGCCTAAAATTAGGGTCCATTAAGGTTCAATTTTCGGCCCTGTCGATTTTCTTCCAAAAGGAACTGGCTTCAGTGCCTGAAGTTCAGACATTTGTAAAAGGGGTACTGCATATACAGCCTCCTTTTGTGCCTCCAGTGGCACCTTGGGATCTCAATGTTGTGTTGAGTTTCCTAAAGTCACATTGGTTTGAACCACTCACCACTGTGGACTTAAAATATCTCACATGGAAGGTGACGATGCTGTTAGCCCTGGCTTCAGCCAGGCGTGTGTCAGAATTGGCGGCTTTATCATATAAAAGCCCTTATTTAATATTTCATTCTGACAGGGCAGAATTGAGGACTTGTCCTCAATTTCTACCTAAGGTGGTTTCTGCATTTCACATGAAGCAACCTATTGTGGTACCTGCGGCTACTAAGGACTTGGAGGATTCCAAGTTGCTTGACGTGGTCAGGGCCCTGTAAATATATGTTTCCAGGACGGCTGGAGTCAGAAAATCTGACTCGCTGTTTATCCTGTATGCACCCAACAAACTGGGTGCTCCTGCTTCTAAGCAGACGATTGCTCGTTGGATTTGTAGTACAATTCAGCTTGCACATTCTGTGGCAGGCCTGCCACAGCCAAAAATCTTAAAATGCCCACTCCACAAGGAAGGTGGGCTCATCTTGGGCAGCTGCCCGAGGGGTCTCGGCTTTACAACTTTGCCGAGCAGTTACTTGGTCAGGAGCAAATACGTTTGTAAAATTCTACAAATTTGATACCCTGGCTGAGGAGGACCTGGAGTTCTCTCATTCGGTGCTGCAGAGTCATCCGCACTCTCCCGCCCGTTTGGGAGCTTTGGTATAATCCCCATGGTCCTTACGGAGTTCCCAGCATCCACTAGGACGTTAGAGAAAATAAGAATTTACTTACCGATAATTCTATTTCTCGTAGTCCGTAGTGGATGCTGGGCGCCCATCCCAAGTGCGGATTGTCTGCAATACTGGTACATAATTATTGTTACCAAAAAATTCGGGTTATTGTTGTAGTGAGCCATCTTTTATAGAGGCTTCTCTATTATCATGCTGTTAACTGGGTTCAGATCACAAGTTGTACAGTGTGATTGGTGTGGCTGGTATGAGTCTTACCCGGGATTCAAAATCCTTCCTTATTGTGTACGCTCGTCCGGGCACAGTATCCTAACTGAGGCTTGGAGGAGGGTCATAGGGGGAGGAGCCAGTGCACACCAGGTGATCCTAAAGCTTTCTTTAGATGTGCCCTGTCTCCTGCGGAGCCGCTATTCCCCATGGTCCTTACGGAGTTCCCAGCATCCACTACGGACTACGAGAAATAGAATTATCGGTAAGTAAATTCTTATTTTTATTTTAATTTGTGTCTGCCATCTTCCAAGGTCTTAGTATGTCTGTATTACAATATATACCAGCTATGTACACTCACAATAAGAAATTACACACAGTGTCGGCAACCTTAGCAATAGCATCATTATTGGTTGTGCCACTTCACGTAATCTCCGCAGCAGGCATAACATAACATGTGATTAGCGGGAGATCAGGAGATTGGCATGTAGACTGAGCTACAATGTATAACGTTTACACAACAGACACTTATTTTGTTTCCTCTATTTGGTGATAAATGAATAATGTGACTGCTTATGGTAGTGGCTAGCTCTGAGAGTTGCAGCATTGGAGCACTGTCTGGGTAGCAGATAGTGTTCACACACTGCGGCTATTCCATCCTAGTACCCGCACCCCTGGGAACATGCCAGCAGCATGAGACACACCTCTTCGCCGCATCCTGCCCTTACTCCTGCAGACTAGGGTTACCAATAATACAGAGGAGAGTGAGGAAAGGATCCAGTAATGCCCTAGTTCCCTCCCCGCTGGCTCCTCATTCACTGCGGTTCTAGCTGCATGCAGGGTGCCGTCACCCAGTGTATACTATGGATGGCCATCGACCATCTATGATTCAAAATCATCAATGGTCTATGACCGATAGTAACTACTTTTACCATCGATGGAGGAGAACCAGGTGGTTTCCCACCATTGATGATAAAGATCTATCAAATATTCTTTTATTTTTTTCTCCAGGGTGTCAGGGACACGGAGCATAGCTCCGCCCCCTGACACCCATGGAGTCACGCCCTCGGGCCCTGATTGGTCCGCGGCTAGCTCAATACTAAAGTAATAGTTGCCATCAATGGTCAGAACCAATCGATGGTTCCCTTACAGATGGTTTTCCACCATCAAGGTTATACACCAATGATACCATTGATGGATAACCCACCGATGGCCATCCCTAGTGTGTACAGACTCAGACCATAACACCCAGGTCCGGGGTCCCCAGGTAACTATGCTGACAGTATAACATTATAAAGACACAGCACCCCCTTCTGGCAGGAGGAGCACAGTTCCCGGTATACGCTGCTGCAGGTAGCTCTTACACGTAATGCATAATTACAACTGAGGCAGGGGAATCGATGCTGAGTTCACTAGTGGTGGGGAATCTGGTGGATTTTATATCGAGTCGGGGAAGCAGGAGACTCCAGAGTGAACCGGAAGTATTAGAATACGAGGAAACATGCTAAACCTGAAAGGAGTTAGGTTCACAGGAAACTTGATGAAAAATTACTTTACATGAAACGTAGTGGAAAGGAAAAAATACTGTCGGGTAAGACACCCCTAGGGGTGAGGGTGGGAAGGGGGTGACATGTAAAAATCCATAGTTTTCGGGGTTGCTGAGATGAATAGTGACACTCCCGATGCCGTTTCAGTCCAAATTCAGCCCCCATCAGCATGGGGGGTGAGAAGGGGTGAAAAATAAAATGTCCAACATGACCAACATTAGTGTCAAATCCATCGTTTTCGGGTCGCTAAGCTGATTGGTGACAGTCTCGATGACATGTAAGCCCAAGTTTAGTCGAATAGAACTAAATACCCGGGCAATGAGGGTAATTCCAAGTTGATTGCAGCAGGAAATTTTTTAGCAGTTGGGCAAAACCATGTGTACTGCAGGGGAGGCAAATATAACATGTGCAGAGAGAGTTAGATTTGGGTGAGTTATTTTGTTTCTGTGCAGGGTAAATACTGGCTGCTTTATTTTTACACTGCAATTTCGATTGCAGATTGAACACACCACACCCAAATCTATCTCTTTCTGCACAGGTTATATTTGCCTCCCTTGCAGTGCACATGGTTTTGCCCAACTGCTAAAAAATGTCCTGCTGCGATCAACTTGGAATTACCCCCAATGTTGGGTAAGGAACGTTTGTTTGGTTGGTTGTTTGTATGAGATAAACTCAGGAACTGTTGAATGCATTTTTAAAATTGATATGTTTCTTAGACTGTCCGTTAACATATAGGCTATGTATCTTCATGCTAATTCTGTTATGGGTTAGGTAGTGAACTTAAACTTGAAGATGGGCACAATGAAAATAGTCTTATTACGTTAAAATTTCCATGCGGGCGAAGCCGCGGGCAAAACGCTATTATATTTATAAAATAATATTGGTTTTGGTGACGGCTGTCTAATAAGAAGGTGTGTTTATTGGTGCTCATTTATAGTGATTTTCATTTAGTAAATCTGGGGTTTTCAAAAGTGCTGGGAATACCACCCAAAAAAACGTTTGTTTTGCTTAAGACACTGGCCCCCATTTATCAATGAAAAGTTTTTCTAATGCTAATTAACGTTACCGCTCGCCGCGCTTTTTTACTTGTATTCAGCATTGAAGCTGTCGCTGGCGAGCGGTAACGGAAAAACACCCGTCAGCGCTGTTTGCCAAGGCCAAACAGCGCTGACGAATGCTTTTTCTCCGGCGTCCCTAACTACTTGTTGTATGCATACTCCCGGCACATGCTCAGTAGTGATTTTCTAGACATGGTGGCCATTTTGGTCCTATCTCTATAGCAACCCGGCTGCTGTGATGCATGCCGGGATTGCTGCGGGAGGGGGGAGCCAGAGCGCAGGACGGACACTGCTGCAGCCTGGAGCAGATGAAGCCATTTTAGGTAAGCGAGCGCTATTTCAGAAATAGCGCTCGTTGTTAAATACACTTTAGCGTGCAGCAGTATAGGGAAAATTAAAGGCTAATAGTGCAGGCTAATAGAAATTGGTCCCATTTACCACCTAAAACGAGTTTCCAGCAAGGAAACTCGTTGATAAATGGGAGCCACTGTTTCTTAAATTTACCCTCTGGATGAAGTCATCTATGATGTCTTGGTTTTACTGGAGAACAGAACGCTTCCTAACCTGAATTTGAAATACATACTTTTTTCAATCTTATAATAAACTAGCCTGCACTGTTTCAGCATAGGTATTTTCATTCATTTTGACAATCTAGTAATCTTGCAGATATACTTATGTATAAATTGTTTTCTCCCTGAGTATTTTAAAATGACTCCTATTTTGCGGAACAGTGTAATAGGAATAATGTGTTTGTTATAAACAAGAATCAGACAAAAAAAGAACATATTGTATACTTTTCTATTTTTGCTGTGCTCTAAGGGGATTATTCACAATACATAATGTCTTTCTTTAGCTACTTATGTGACATATAAAGATTTCTTTATATGTTACTCATCGTGACTTGAAATCACTATAGATCTTGTATTCGGAAATCGAGACCATGTGAGAGCTTACGTCTCTGACACTAATGTCCAATAACGTATGAGCAGGAAATTATTGCCTATCATTGCTTGTTTGTTAGAGACTCAACTGACAATACAAGATATAACATTAGCCCTAGGTCAAAACAAATTAACAGTCACATTCTTTATCTGATCCTAACGGTAAACCAACAAAGCTCTAAACTTTAGCGCTCGGACCCACCGCTTAAGCAGATTTTTATACAGCACAGACAAGTAAGTAGTGATGGCAACTGATGGTTTGAAACCATCAGCAGACAATCGTTGATGGTTTAGCCATACCTCCCAACAGTCTCGATTTTAGTGGGACAGACCCATTTTTCGGGCATTGTTCCACCCTCGAGCCACTGTATTGTGCTGTGGAGGGCTGAGATGAGAGGCCCCCCGTCACTCTACTTACCAGAGCAGTGGTGAATATATGCTGTGCACATGAGCACAGAGTCTATTCCATGGAGAGAGGGGCTGGGGGCATACCCACCAGCTCACAGAGCACTGCAAATGCCCCCGCAGTGAGGAGTTCGGTATAATCGAAATTGTAACAAATCCTAGCCTTTCTATGGTAACTTTTCTTACCTTGTACCTAATACTGCTCCACTAAGCTTCACAAATATTTGTTTGCCGTAAACTCTTTGGCCTGCAAGATTCTCTCTATGGAAAGCTCTAGTATTAACATATAATATAAGGGACAGTCCTTCGAGGATGCAGCCACCACTAGAGTGGCAGTAAAAGATATGTCCCTCCAATCCATAATGCACGCCACTTGTTGGCCCTCTGAGTATATGCATTATTGGAGACCAACAAATCTGCAAATGATCGAGTTTCTCTGAACAACCACAAGGTATGTAATAGTCTAGCCATTAGCTAATGTTGGGTAGCATGTCTTCAACAAACAAACAAACAAACTGTAGTTTGCAGGAATGTATGAACTGCGTTCTAGGTAATAGAATTTCCACCTAGCAATTGCACCCACCCTGAACTTGCTATCTCTGTTGGTTTCTCTGTCCAGAGTTGTTTCATGTAATTAACACCTTTATTCTTCATTCTTGGTCACAACAAGGGAGCACAGGGGGTCACAGGCATCAGCATCTAGGGCAGAGGTTCCCAAACTGTGTGCCGTGGCTCCCTGGGGTACCTCGGGACACTTGCAGGGGTGCCCTGGGTTGGTGGTCCAGGACCAATTCAAATTATTCACGGTCAATATAATAGGCAAAACCAGTGCTGGTGGCTGCCAGTCATAAAATATGTGGCCAAACAGAAGCAAATCTTGTCCCTCACCACACAACAGTAAGACATTTTTGGCCTAGGGGTGCCGTGAAAAAATTCTGATATTCTAGGGCGCCGTGATTCAAAAAAATTTGGAAACCACTGATCTAGGGACATCAAATTATTATCTCTGTCATACATTCTGGTTGTTCAAACAGCGGTCAAGTTGACCACTGTTCTTTCACTTTCATATCATTTGGACCAATAGTGGTGCCTAGTTTGCAGAAGGCTTTACAGACTGTTATGTTTATCCTCATTACTCAATTGCATTGTTTTGTTAACAGTTCATTAGACAATTTGACTTTGAAAGATTCATGTCAATATCTCCTCTCCCTTGTATTTGAAGTTATGTTCTTCCATCAGAGTTAGATTTAGACCACATGGGGCCCTTGGCAAGAGACAGGCTTGAATTCAACCTTCTGGCTATAAATATATTTGTTAAACACACACACATTGACTTATTGAGGAGCGGCCATGGTGGTGCCCTTTTGGGGTCCTTGTTATGGCGCTGAGTGGGGAGCATATGCAGTAAGCTAGGACAGTGTAGGAGATGCTGTTCTAGGGCTGGCACTCTGAGGCAGTTGCCTCCATTCTCTTCACTAGTCCATGCTCTGTGTGTGAAGCTGGGGAGGTAGGAGGGGGACAAACCTTTGATCAGGCATGTAATGTTGTGTTGGCTGGGTCCTGAGGGAGGGGCCAGCCACTGGTAACTAGGGGCAATTGGTATATCCTGTTGGAATTTTAGGCACATTTATTCTTCACCACTGCCCACCAGTGTAGCAGCAAAGAGGCACCCCTAAGAGCAAATGCCTTTGTTGCATAACGGAAAATCCATCCATGGCCTTCATTCACTATATGTGTCTAGGATTGACACTGCCATCGGTATTTTTCGGAAAAATCTCCCTGAATGGCGGGTTTGAGCGGTAATATGAGAACCGAGAAAAGAAACTGCAGGATTGGTAACAAATACTATAGGCTGGATGCATCCTTGTCCTATTGTTTCCCTGTTTTCTTAATGCTGCTGTGGTTCTCTTTACGCTGCTAACCCTGCTCAAGTGGTGTAGCTATAATGGGTGCAGTTTGTGCACATGGTCCCCTGGGTCCAGGGTGCCCACACCACCCACTCTTCACCCATTTTTTTAATACGTACCTCTCTGGAGTCGACTACAGCAGCTCTGTACAAGTCACTGGGAAAATAGGAAAGTGTGTATACCAGCGCTGGCTGTTTATAGAAAAATAGAATAATATTTTAATATTCTATAAACAGCCAGCGCTGGTATACACACTTACTTTTTGTTATATACCCACACAGTAACTGACCCTTCCTTTACCGGCTGCTGTTGATTGCGCAACTGATAATACTTACCTACTATTTGTATACACTGGGAAAATGGTTCTGCTGCCATTTTTCCTGTGTTTTGTGCATGTAAAGTTGGAGCATCGATGGGAAAATGACTTACGCATGCACAGTAGACTCTGTTGCTCCTAGTGCTCAGAGGCTAACTGCACTGTCGGCTAGATATGAGGGGTCCAGGAGGAAGATCGCACACGGGCTCCCTCTTCTCTGATACGCCCTTGCTCTGCTCTCTGTGCTTTCTGATATACAGAGCCGGGAGACACTGGAAGTCATCATATGGGATTGTCCTCATTAGTTGTGCTTGCAGTGTTTTCCTTCCTTGCCAGTGTTACCAGTCTCTGTGGTGCTTGTATTATTTTACCTGTTTATATAATTTTACTTGAGCTGCTTTTAACACAGCGCATATACCATTAAGCAGTAACATAACTATCAACTCAGAGATCATGCTTAGCACCACCTGTCCAGTGTAGGAACAAAGGGATTTTCTTCTTATCACTCGGTACTAATCTTAAATCTCCAACCAATCAGCTCCTAACTTTCATGTGCCATTTAAGATTAGTATAACAAGAATATCGCTTGTTAGTAAATATGCCCCTATTTTTTAAATCTGTGACATGTGGGTTAGGCGGGCAGTTGCTGGAGCTGTGACCTGTGGAGGGGGAAGAGTGGGTGCCAGAGCTGTGACCTATGGGGTAAGTGGGCGGGTTCTGGAACTGTGACCTGTGGTAGGGGGTGGCAGGTTCCAGAGCTGTGACCTGTGGGGTAAGTGGGCGGGTTCTGGAGCTGTGACCCGTGGTAGGGGGTGGCAGGTGCCAGAGCTGTGACCTGTGGGGTAAGTGGGCGGGTTCTGGAGCTGTGACCTGTGGTAGGGGGTGGGTGGGTGCCAGAGCTGTGACCTGTGGGGTCAGCACATGGGTGCCGGAGCTGTGACCTGTGGAAGGGGGTGGGTTGCGAGCTGGATTTGTGACTATGGAGGGGGGCCCAACCAGTGATGACAGTGTACAAATAACCACCATCTGCAGATATCTCTTTCAGGTGTGTACCTAGCATAAGACCAAGTGGGAGATTTAGCAGACCATCTGAAGAGGATAAATAAAATTGCCCATAGCAGCCAATCAGATTCTAATTATTGTTTTATAGAACTTATTAGATAAATGATAGCTAGAAGCTGATTGATTGCTATAGGTAACCTCTTCTCTTCAGAAGGTTTGATACATCGCCTCCCGCTTTGTAATCCTGGCACTAGCACTAAAAGATCTCAACATGAATCAGTATAACAATTCCAGAAACCAATAATGTAGCATCGTGCAGTATTGCATAAATATAATGGAATGCAAATAAATGCTTTTACCCATGCTATAATATGTTTAAATGTACATGCAAATTTAGGGCTGGATGTAATGAAGTCCGAGTTGACCAGGGGTGTGGGTTCCTGGCCGAACTCGGACTTCATTACAGCGGCAATTATTTCATAGGCAAAACCATGTCTTGTAAATGATTGGCGCTTTTAAAAAAACGTCAGAGTTCGGCCGGGAACCCGCACCTCCGAACTCGGACTTCATTACATCCGGCCCATAGTTTGTCTTTGTTAGTACTGAAATATCTTTATTATTAGTTTGGTGATTTTTAAAAGAAGATTTTAGGGGGTATTCAATCAGGTGAGAGTTACCTGGCACATCTTTTTAATGCGGGTGATATGCTGGAGACCAATTCAGTATCTGTGACAAGCAAGATAGGGCTTATCATCACTCAGTTTGCTTACTGTTTCAGAGTCCTAGCACTGAATGTTTAATTAGAAAGGATCTTTCTTTATTTGTGCTAGTTTGCATGTGTTAAATTTGTACATGTTCGTACATGTTAGTATGATTGCAGTATATGTGATCTTCCCAATTGTACAGTGATCAGCTCTACAATCACTTTATAAATTGATAATGTATATTTCTTGATGCAAATTTAAATGAGAAAATACTATTTATTAATGGAAATTATATATAGTTTTCGTAAACAGATTTTATTTTTGTTTTAGAAATTATGCGATCCAACGGCTTTTGTTTAGCCAACACAGAAACAATCGTCATCGACCACAGCCTTCCACATGTTAAAGATCCTGACTTGGATGTAGATTCAACGGATCATTTGTGAGTATATTACCTGTACAGCAATAAAACTTTGTCCTATTTCTGTGTTCTTGTCAGAGTAGCTTATTACTAGACTACAAGTACAAGCTCTCAGCAGTAGCCATACTTTGTCATGCATATTAATCATAGCATAGGGAAAGCAGCTATTCATTGCCTTGTGCTAAAAGAAAACATCTCCTCATGTCAACTCATTATAGCCAAATAAAAGTATCACCGTTAACTTCTTTTTACCTATAGCATAATGGTATCTGTCATACTAAAAGGAGAGGGGCTCTGGGCACAGTCACATTCTTACGCTGGTTAAATCCATAGCTTTGGCATAAAGTTGTAGCCTAAAAGTGACTTAAGTTGACTGACCACAGGCTCCATATTTCTAATGACGAACATCTGAATACTTGCAATGAGCAGCTCATGTTTAGGGATACTTGCCTGCTCTCCCGGAAGTTGCGGGAGGCTCCCGATTTTCTGGTGAGTAGGCACACTTCCTAGTCAGGATGGGGAGATTATTATGGGAATAGGAGGTTTTGCTGAGGAGTAAATGTTCCACATTAATAATCATTTGTTGGTATCACATGGGACTTGTTGAAAGGTGCATTGTATATATATATATTCAATAACCACGTGTTTAAGTAAATTACAGACCTGCAGTAAATTGATCAATTCATTTAGACGCAAGTGGTGTGAATTGCCATTGCAAAGGGGCATTAATGCTGCCATTAGCACTGCAACTGCCCCCCCCCCCCCCCCCCCCCTCTCATCTCACCCGGATTTATGGGGCTGCAAGCAAAAATCCACAAGCCCGGAGGCAGGGTCGGAATGTGTCTGTTTAAAGTTTCACTATGTGATGACTGACTTTTCTACAAAGGACTAGACTGTCTCTTAAATTATCAATGTTTCTCTCAATATTGGCAGTGTGCGCACCACTGTCTCCTCGAGTGTCTTCTGTTCACAATTAGACAGTGTCCTGTGACTGGCAGTGTTTATGGCTTAAATGCCGTTTCTATTACAAATTGCGGGTAGCCAAGGTTCAGTACTCGTCACAGAATATATGTCACAAGTAATACCAATATTGTGTAATCCTCACCAGTAGTATCTATATCCCTAAAGTCGCCCACGTGCTAATGGCGTTTGTTATTTAGATGGCTCCTCCGATGTTGTATAGAGGTGGCTATAATTGATGGTGACACTTATATAGGATCAACTAGTGTTCACAGTCTCTTATTATATTGATACCGTCTCCGGTCTCAGTGAGCGGGGTATGTGTATGTATATTGATGCCACGCGTCTCAGCGTGTATCTGCTAGCCACGTGGGCGACTTTAGGGATATAGATACTACTAGTGAGGATTACATAATATTGGTATTACTTGTGATATATATTCTGTGATGAGTACTGAACCTTTGCTACCCGCAATTTGTTGTAGAAACAGCATTTAAGCCATAAACATTGCCAGTCACGAGTGCGGGTTTGGGGACGGGAGCCGGGACCAGCAGGTACACGCTGAGATGAGCGGCACAAGCAGGGGCGTTTCTACTGAGGAGGGGGCCCGTGTGCACCTCCGGGTGGGCCCCCACCTCTGAACAGCGCTGTAGACTCCGGCTTTGTGCCGGAGTCTTCTGCGCATGCGCAGGTCTCTGGAAACATGGCGCCCGCCATGATTCCCAGACCAATGCGCCCGCCGCTGGACTCCGGTAAGGTAAGTATTTAAATGGGTGCAATGTGTGCTGTGTGGGCCCCCCCTGGACCCAGGGGCCCGTGTGCACCGCACACTTTGCACCCATTATAGAAACGCCAATGGGCACAAGGGTTATCATACCACCATTTACCCATATATATACATCAGATATACGTATCCCTTTAACATACCGCTGATACATGTGAATGATTGGTGGGGTAGCACAGGAATAGGTGATAAGAGACACCTGCAATTTAACAACACACAGTATATATATATGGAGTTAACCATATGGATATAAATGTATAAAATCCAATGTGGATCCCAGTTCAATTAACCGTGTAATGCCACATTGATCTACACACTATTTATGTAATCAGATGTGTAGTATGATATTACATCCATGTAAAGGATTTATCTTTTCAGACTGGATGGCCACATTTGTTGGCTGTGATTAGAATAAAGGGGAACGTGTATGAAATTATATTACATCAGATGTATATAGAATAAAAATTCTCTTGCTGGATGGCTACAGGACAAAGGGTATAATAGAGTGAGATAGATATTTACACTCACTAGTCAAGAAAAAAACATTATACTATACAATATATTAAATGTGTAAATTTAAGACTAGACACTGTCTAATTGTGAACAGAAGACACTCGAGGAGACAGTGATGTGCACACTGCCAATATTGAGAGAAACATTGATAATTTAATGGTGTGTACACACAGTGAGATATTTTCTTATATACTATATAGTCAAAATCGTAAGAAAAGTTAGTGCAGATCGCAAGGTGAAAGTCACCTTGCGATCCCGATTCGATGCTGATGCGCGGTCCCGCACAGTCGGCATCGCAAGCCTAGATAGACTGTGCAGGCAAGACAATTTTGACTATCTCTATAGAAGCGATAGTCAAAAATGACACTTAGCCAAAATCGCACATAGTCAGTATCGCAAGCACACTCATTATGTGCTTGCGATGCCGACCTAGCCCATCGCATAGTGAGAATCGGGCATAGCCCAAATCTCACCGTGTGTATGGGCCTTAAGAGACAGTCTAGTTCTTTGTAGAAAAGTCAGTCATCACACAGTGGAACTTTAAACAGACACATCTGTATCTGTTGAGGATACTGAGAAATAGCATATTACAACAAATATAGATACATGCTGAACATTAGAGATAGTGATAAATTGAATTTTACAGTGGCTTAACTTTTATTTCACATTTGTTTATTATGTCTACACTTTTTTCACTTGCACAATATTTTCGCAGATGTTTTATGACATGAAAATAATAGTTATATTTTAGCATTAATGGTCATATATCATAAATGATATCTGACTTTAAGTATATTGTCACAGAGTTCGAGTGTGCCCACCTATAGGGAATACTTCCTTCTCTTGGTCTTTATATGCTTTCAATTTATTCCTAGGAGGACCTCCCATATAATAAACTTGATATATGTAATAATAAGATGAAAATAAATGAGAAAGGACTTTATGTGACTTATTGAAATTATTGATATAAAAATTACGGGTGTCTGTGCGACCCTCTTTCTATCTCTTGGGAATAGTACCCTGAAGCGCGAGCCATGCGAGGGGACGCAGTACATTAATTGGGGTTCCCTGTGCTGTTAAGGGAAAAAAAGTGACGGAAACAAAAAATGGTGTTGACCTTTTCTGTGTCGACCATATTTCATGTCGACAATTTTCTTGTCAACCTCTTCATGAGTCGACCTTTTGATCCAGGATTCCTTTTCCAATGTCGACCTATCAGGGGACGACCTAATGGCAACGTCATCCTTTTGTCCATGTCAACCTTTTTACTGTCGACCATTTGGTGTCGACCTATCAATTGTCGACCTTCTTACTGTAGATCTATTTAACCGTAACCGTGCCAGCTTCCTGTGTAAGTCATCCTGGTTTGGAACTAAAGAACAAATTATACACTTTATGTGGTAGATAATTGAAATATTATCATAGATACTAGACATGATGTATAAGTGATTAGTGTCTGGTACCTCACTTGATAAGACCTCTCATTATTGGAAGCTGAAATGTAACATTACTAGCTTCATATTATTCCTTACACCTGCTGTCTGACTGATTACAATTGATTGGTGTAATTGCTGTCAGCACAGCTCTGGATAGTCAGACCACAGAGCAGGGTTATTTGCCTCTCACAGCAAGAGACGTGGCGATACTCTAAAGTATGTTATTATCCTGCAGTGCTGGTCACCTCTGTTGCTCACACAGGACATTCTTTCATTCCTTCACATCTTATGGAACATTTGTCCCTGACTGTGTTTGAATTTGGTGAGTTGCTCTGAGGGGAGAATTGGGACTGGAACTTTGTATAATTTGTGTACTTGGAATTTGATCATGTAGTCTCAGTGCCAGACAATGGGGGTCATTCCGACCTGATCGCTCGCTGCAGTTTATCGCAGCGCAGCGATCGGGTCGAATCTGCACATGCACCAGCGCCGCAGTGCGCCAGCGCATGCTGGACGGCCGAAGGCCACTGTACCGTAGTGATTGCCTATGCCTGATTGACAGGCAGAGGCGGTCACTGGGCGGGAGGGGGCTGGACGGCGGTGCGGTCTGGCCAACGCAGGCGTGGCCGGACCGTTGAGGGGGGCGGGCCGCGGCGGCTGCGTGACATCACACGCAGCCTCTGCAACCCGGGCAGCGAAGAGGTTCTCCCGGCCAGCACTGACTAGCCCTGTACTGGGCGTCCCCCTGCATGTCTGAGTGCCTGAAATTTAGCACAGCTACGATCAACTCGGAATGACCCCCAATGTCTGCATCACACTGCTCTACACTTCTCCACACACATTTTGGCACCTGCATGTGTATGATTGAAATTCTTTTTTTATTCCAGCTCTACAACATATTTTATTTAAGAACTCGTATAATATTTGACAAGGCCCATAAAACCTCCCATATATCTTTCTTTTTTTTTAAATTGGTCCTGTTATTGTATTAGCACAACTATGACATAAAAAAATCTGCATTAATGTTTAATTAGCGGGACAAACAACTACAAATCTATTCATAAATTCATATGTTGATGTGTTTTTCTGCTTTGACTTTTCTCTGTTCAGTAGAGTCAATGCTGTCAAACTGCCACTGTCACAAATACGGGGTGCAGTTAAAATACCGGCTGTCAGGATCCCGGCATTCAGTAGACTGACGCCAGAATCCCGACAGCCAGTGAAATACCGACGCTCGCTGTCCCAAACTCCACAGGTTATTCCCACTCGGTTGGTGGGTCCATGTCACTAACTGAGTGGGAATATAACCTGTGGCGAGTGCAGCGATCCACTGGTCCCGAAGCGTTGCGAGTACAGCAGGGGGACTCGCTGCCGGGATTCAGGTAGACAGAATGCCGCTGTCGGTAAACTAACAGCCGGCATCCCGTCTGCCAGTAAAACATACCAGATCTACAATACATGTGAAAGCACAGTAGGAATGGATCTCAGTGTGTAGCTAAAATGAAAGAATGCAGGAGGGGATGGGAAATGCAAATATGTGACCAAATCCTAAATGGCTAATTATACAAGAAACTGGTAGCCAGAACTTGTCTTGATATCTAATCGAATAATGTCTGAGTTGGATTTAGATGCATTGCTATTCCGATGGATGCTTCATGCCAAATGTTATTAGGTACTGTACATAAATTGCTTTATACACATTGTCTGACTTTACCTAGATGTCCGAATCCCACTTTTTGGGCACTGTCCCACCACATTGTCCAGTGAAGAGGGGAGAGAGATTAGGAAGTCTACCTCACACTTCCAGCTCAGAAGCAATTGAATGGATGTGCCATCTAACCATTACAGAGAGGGATTAAAATAAAGGAATAACATTCCCCACAGCCCATGTCAAGTTGCCCTGCCCAATATCAGGATGCCACATGTCCTTTTTAAGCTGAAGATGCATGTAGTCCCACTCCTCATCTCATAAATTTTGGGAGGTATGCATTTGAGAGGGGAGGGGGAGGGGGGTGGAATATATTTTGACTGCATGGCAGTAAGTAGCTGATTTAACTCTCTCCACTTTATCTCTCTCCAAAGTTTAAAAATCTCACATTTAATTTTATATACATTACATATATTAAATTTTATGATTTGAATTATCATTTCCATAGTAGTAAAGCTCATTTACATATTATCAGTGTGCAATCTATGCGTCTGCCAGGACAGTGCAAACCAGAAGTATGGTACTGTAGTTTACATATACAATATAAAGCTTAAATACCTCTTAAATTAAAATGGAAGAAAAATCAGTATGATAAAAAAAACAGCGCTTCCTGAAGTGCCAGAAAGGGGTCTTTACAAATTGACACGGTCCACTATATGAAACTAATCTTATCTGCACCAGACAACCTCGCTCTGTTTAGATTTTACTTTGATCCAAAGCTTTTCATGTACAGACTGCATAGAAATGTCTTAGCCATTTTCTGCAGTAAATGTCAAAGTGCCGATAAATACACATTGCAGAGAACTGATTACCTTACTGCTCATGGATGAAATGAGAACAGATTTTCTCCTCTCTCTTTTTCCCCTTGCCATTTCTCCCCTCCCCCCACCATCTCTCCCTCTTTAGCCTAGACCCCATAGTTGTATATTTGGACAGTTTAACAGCATTATTTAATAGGCTGCAGAAATGTGGATACTTGCACCCCATGTATTGGCCAACAGTGGTAGGGAGGTGTAGATTTAGGGAAAAGAGAATGCACTATGTAGGATAGTGGATTAGGAAGGACTATAATTTCAATGCCATGTGAGCGTTGTTTTTTTTTTTTTTTAGAAAATATATATTGTTATAAGGTTACATTAAAACATTAGGGAAGCAACTGTTTTCCCTTTTACCATGCACAAACACCATTCGATTTCATAAAAAATAAAAGAACATTTGCACCTATGCAGACTTCAATATGGAGCTTGGGAGTGGATAGAGGACACAATGGTTTTAGGGGTCTATTTACTAAGCCTTGGATGGAGATGAAGTGGATGGATATAAAGTACCAACCAATCAGCTTCTAACTACCATGTCACAGACTGTGTTTGAAAAATGACAGTTAGGAGCCGGTTGGCTGGTACTTTATCTCCATCCAAGGCTTAGTAAATAGACCACTTAGGCCAAGTGCAGCAAGGATGTACACATGCAGAGCGACAACCAGACACATATAGTGAAAGCTGTATGAGATCAGGAGCAAGTTCACTGAAGAGGAAGATGATGATGAACTGTTGCAAAACGGAGGTTATCAGTGCTTCCCAGCCGCGCTCTGTCTTACCTCCGCCGCAAGCCCAGGAGTGATCTGTCACCTGTGTGCCCTCCTGATGTCCTGCGCAG